>NW_017159898.1:913132-922082 GCF_001652005.2 Ceratina calcarata
TATCTAATTGACAAATTTGAATAAAATACTATTTAATATCATTTGTCAATAATCGAAGTTATAATTTTGATGTTACATCCGATCTCCCATTATTCACCATAGTTTCAACAAAATTTGCCGTATTATTATTTTAATAACAGCATCATTCGTTAATCATCCTTCATTATTCCTATCGTTACTTTCAACTTTCGTATAATTGCACCTTCTTCGTGTATAATTATTTCAGTACCAGAATCATCCTTCCTCTTTTATCTTGTCTCATGTTGAGAAAGAGAACAGCTTAGAAACAGGAAGGATGTCTATGTCGATACATTTTGCACGTTTTTACTTCGATGACATGCATCAAAAATGAGCAATCATACTTATCTATACTTCAAATTATTAATAACGATAATGACGATTATTAAGTTGGTTTACATAAAATATTCTTGCCGTCAAACACAGCAGATGTAATTTCTGAATAACATCATATCTTTGAATATAATTATACATTTATAATGCTCTCTTCCTTATATGTACGTACATATAATATAAATGTTGACTGGAATAATGCCAATAGCAAGTAAGGCTGAAGGATGGCTCTGAAATGCGGGATTTGTGGTCGAATTTTCCATTTCCGTTGGATTTCAAAGTTTATTTGTTCAACGTGACGAACCCTGTCGAAATCACGGCAGGAGAGAAACCAATCGTCAAGGAAGTAGGACCATTTTTTTATGAGTAAGCGGCTTCAGAATTATTACATACAATAAACATCCGATTGAATTTTGTTCATCCACTATCATATTAAAATACGTCTACTAGTTAATAAAATGTTGTATTCAGAAATATTAATACGTGTTGCATTTAATAGTGATGATTCAAGCTTGTAAATTATAGCATTGATGATATTCATCGTTTATAATAGTGAATACAAGCAAAAGGTAGATCTCGTGGATCGAGAGGAAGACGATAGTGTGGAATACAATATAAAAACGACTTGGTATTACAATCCGTCACGAAGCAACGGATTAACCGGCGAGGAGGAAATTTACTTCCCTCATATCGTTATTCTGACCATGGTTAAAACTACCCTCAAAGAGCAACCGGGAGCTCTAGGAATCCTTAGTGAGTGTTATCATTTTCCTCTGTTTTCGAAGGAATTGAAAAATCCAAACGCTTCGATAAAAAACGAAGGTCGAGGCAATCTTACATGAGAATATTTAAGGACCTTGGTGTCAGGGAGGGTGTTTTACTTATAGCTAACGATATATTATTTATTTACCCTTACCTTGAACGGTCGAATCAATTTATTTGCATAAAGCCATTTCTAGAACCATTTTCGCTTAAGTCTCAGTGCATCCTTTATAAATTGCATCTTGCTACCGATTTTAGAACCGTGTAAACAACATTGAAATTCACAGATAAGGCTGTGGACAGTATCTTCAAGAAACCAAGTACTGTTTTCATTCGAGCAAAAGTGAAGGAAATACTTTTTGAAGGCTTGCCAATCGATTGCACAGTGAAGGATTTCGCTGGGACGGCAGTCTGCACCGTCTTGAAGGAGAACGACGACAGCTTTGTACCCGATGGCGAAGGACGTTACTTATTCTCCATTTTCGGCAAGGTACGCGTTCTACGTCCATTACCCAAACGTGTAATCTACTTTTTTTTATAATATTAAACAAATATTGTGATTGAATGATTATCACGTCGTATCAGTGAATTCAGAAATCAAGAATGAGATCAGTAATAATTTTTCTGATCGTTCCAATTGTTGTTCGTTGGAAATCGGGAGTTCTGTTTTCCTCACCCTGTTTTCAACTTCCGCAAGTTCTTTACACAAAATGCTAGAGGCGAGACATTCATCTAATATTTAAATGACATGGATTTTACGATCGTGCATGTCTGTGTAGCAAAATGGCACCATTGCGCCACAACGTATACGAGTGCTGCGTGGTATAAAGAACTACAAGGATCTGGGACGAGTGATCGAATTTGATGGGAAACCGGCGTTGACGATTTGGGCTGGCGATAAATGTAACACGTTCAACGGTACAGACTCGACGATATTCCCGCCGTTGATACAGGAGGGAGATGACATCGTCTCGTTCTCTCCGGATGTTTGCAGAAGCCTGGCGGCCCAATTCGCTCACAAGAACAAAGTCAAAGGCAATAATGATTTTATGCTCATATTTATTTAATTTACTATTTCTTTATTCAAATATATTTACAGGCGTGAACACGTATCATTATACAGCGAATTTCGGGGATATGAGTACCAATCCCGATGAGAAATGTTTCTGCCCTGCGCCAGACGAATGTTTGACCAAGAATCTGATGGATTTGAGCAAGTGTCTAGGGGCGCCGCTAATTGGATCCTTGCCTCATTTACTTTGGACGGAAGAAAAATATCATAAAATGGTAGATGGGCTTCATCCGAACGAGGCAAGTGGTTCTACCTTCCTCTTGCCAATACACAATCACCTTGTTTCAAATATTTGATGAGCCTTCGGTCTGAAGCGAATTATTTCGTCAGTGTGTGTATCTGACGTGAGCACACTTTTCTTTTTATAGGAAGAGCATATTATTGACATGGATTTCGAGCCATTGACAGCTACCCCGATAATAGCGCACAAGAGATTACAATTCAATATGTTTGTTCAAAAAGTTGAAAAATTCAAGTTGATGAAAAATTTGCCAGAGTGTCTATTTCCCCTGTTCTGGGTCGAGGAGGGAATACTACTCGAAGATCAATTGGTAAACAAAGTTAAAATGGTGTTCAAGACAATAACTGTCGTCGGGTAAGTGATTAATCAACGGGTATTAAAAATTCATTATTCGAAGTAAATTGTTTAGGGATTAATCGAAGCATGGTTTAAAAACAGATTTTTAAAGTGGTTGACAATAGTCGGCGGTACTTGTTCCTGTATAGCATCCGGTGCGTTGATATTCTTAAATAAGGAAAAGGGGAAGATGGACGTGACCAAAGTGACACCGCAGTCGCAGAGCGCGAAGGATGACGATCAAAAGAAGTGGCCTAATCAGATAACTATTAGCACGATACAGAGTGCCGCGGTTCCGCCTAATCTCGATGCAAATTGAACGCTTGAGTAATTTTACATACTCATTTGTTTCATTTTTTGAAACTCTTTTTGAATGACTGCGAGGCGGTTCGATTAAACTGTAAAATGGATGGATGCAGAGTACGAAATCAGAATACCGGAACCGGTGTGGAGTGAATGAAATGAAAAAATGTATATCAGATTTAGAGAATTACAGTAGCGTAAGTAAATTCCGAAAATCTCGGCCTACTGAATCGCCAGAGTAAAAAGATTACGGCTTAGTGTAGTACGGCCTAAAGAAGTACTATAACTATGATTCTCAAGCGTTTGCTTACGTGTAACGTGACTTAAATTGCTCAATTTGAATTTGTCGCACTTTTGTTTAATATAAAATTAAGAATGTAGATCAGATTTGGAAGAATGCAGATCGCTATAACTTTATAATAGTATTCTTAGCGCCTAATAGTTATCATAAATCGTGAACACTCTATGTACAATTTAGCTAATTTTATTTACTAATTTGTCATTTTATTTAACTATTTACAATCCTGTTTTCTTAAATTGTGACACAATCAGAACTGATACACTTTCCTATTGTGGATATCGATATTCCACATGTTCCTTATACAGACATACATATATTATTAAATAATTTATTTGTTCTTAAGTGTTATGATGTATAAACTGTAATTAGATTGTAAATGGAATTGTAACAATAAAGAAATCATATTTTCTAACGAAATATCAACTGCGTCAAGGAAATCGTAAAATACAAAAATGGATAAGTACTTAAGATAAGTATACATATAGTTTATCACGATCTTATCATACGACTTTATTTTATAGACATGTAATTTGTAATCTCGAGAATTTTCTTTTCTCAAAAAGAAATAAAACACAGAATCTGATCGACTATTTTAAGGATGTATTGGCTGTATAGCAATATTCTTCAGACGTCTGATTTCTTTTTAAAGAATGCGTTTCTAAAGTGCATAAACTTTTGGGATTGACTGTATAGCCAGTACATCCTTAATCAGCAGACTTACTTATGAAATTATAAATTACTGAAAATACTTCAAAGTACAGTTTGACTTTTTTATGGAATAGAGCAAAACTAAATAATAAAGCTAAATACTTGAAATGGAAAACGAAACACTCTTCATCCCGGCGACTTCCTGTTCGAGCTTTTCACCGATGAATCGTTCCTGCAGAGCAACACATTTTTATAGGCACTCCTATACTCGGAACTCATCACCACGTAAACCACAGGATTTATGCAAGTGGTCAAATAAATCAGTATGTATCCCGCGATGTTTAATCCTCGCCAATCGATCGCGTCCTTGAAGGTCTTCGTGACAGTGATCGGTAAATAGCAAACGAGGAACGATGAGAAAATTACTAGAATCATTTTCAACAGTTTCTTATCCTTGTTACTCATTCTTGGAGTGTCCGGGTTCTTGAGCCTCCTCAGGCTCCTGAATCTCGATTCCCTTCGAAAGATCGTTGGCCTTCTCCTAGAAGATCGATCCGGAGATTCCGATCTCGAACTATCCAGTCGATCGCTTCCCGTTGACGTCTTCGAGTTCAATCTTTGAACCCAGAGAGCCGACTCAATCATGAACGAAGCTCTGCTGGCTATTCTTTCCAGTCTCTTTCGCGCGTTCACGGTGACTCTTCCACTAGATTCCTTTGCCTCCGTTCGGTCGCTGTTCACGGTTTCCGAGGGTTCCAAATCATCCACGTAGGGTATGTCATCTATCCTCAGTTCCAAACTCGGTGTCGCTTTGTCAGAGACTTGGACGATTTTCGGAAGATTGCGACTACCAGACTGGTCAACCTTTTGGTCCTCATCGTCCTTCTTCAATTTCTCCGTTTTACATATCTCATTATTGTATTCTTCGATTCCTTCTCCCTCCCTGGCTGAATTTTGTTCCGACGACGGCTGTTCCGAGAAGGATTCCTCCATCGCTGATCTTGAAGGAGTACGAGATCTGTTGAGACGATTCGGTGGAGTTATGCCTCGTTTCGAAAAGTTCGCGCACAGGACACTCGCCGCGCAGCTCGAACCTAATACCGATAGTTCCTCTTCTTGATTTCTGAACGACATCGATCGCCGCTGTAATTACAAAATCATAGATTTAATACAACACGGAATCATAGATCTACTCGCATCTTCACTATTTTTAACATAAAAATTGTCGTGTTACCTCATGATTGTTTTGTATATTTTCATTATTGGTAGCGTTTCGTCTTCTGCTTTTGTGAGCCGTTTTCCGCACGATGTAAAAAATTCTTGCGTAACAAACGACGATCGCGACGCAAGGTATCAGAAAGGCAACGACAAAGAGGAACTCCTTTGGACTTCGACCTTTCTCGTCTTGTAGAATAGAACAGGAACCTATAGCAACATCCATCCCGAAACGACCCCATCTTTCAAACCACGTGATGATCAGGACACCAAAAGCGAGGATCCATGTGCTTAAAACCATCGGTACTAAGTATCGTGGTTTATACAGTCTAAAAATAAATAATGCACGTATCTTGAAGTCTGTATAATAATTTCAAGTATAATAAGATTATTAATCATACGGAAATATGTAGAGATAATTGATAAATTATTTGAATGAAATACGTGATATTTTACGAAAAGTCGGATGTGTTTAACAAAGATGACATTTTATGATATACGAATTTTATGTATGATGCACACATGTTATTTTTTACTTAAGCAAAGGTGAATTGAACAGTACTTACCTAGGATAAAGCCTGGGGTGTCCTATCATAACGTAACGATTGATTGTGATCGCCAATATAGTGAAGAGACTCACCGCTACCAGACCGTATCTTAACAAAGGAAACAATCGACACAAAAGTGGTCCATGAGTCCAGGAGCTGTGCCAAAACGTCGACGAGGCGAGGGGCAAGTTGAAACAGCAGAACATTAAATCGGAGACAGAGAGATTCATAATGAAGATCGCTGTGGCGTTCCTTAACTGTAAAACAAGTTATTAAACTCATTATTTAGTACATCTCAAAATAAACAATTGTTTAGAAGAAGTATAATATAAAAGAATTTTTTCAAAATTTTTATCTTCTGTACACATCGGAGTAAATGTCGAATACACAAGTGCAAGTACAGTTGCCTGATATCAGGATCACAAGTGATCAAATTCAAAAGCAATATTTCAAGACCATATTATGTACTTTTATTCATTAAATATTTGTTTAATAAAATATTTATTTTGATATATTTTATGTTACGTTTATACGTGAAGAGACTAAAAACAAGCTAAATTGAATTTGCTATGAGGAAACCCCCGTGAAATTTCACGGTAGTAAACAAACGGTTAAGTAATAAAACAATAAAGCATTGTGTTTCTTCCTGGTATAATTCTAGTTCATCGATTGCAGCAGCTGTCGAAATTGGCACAGATGCGTCTACGGGACTACAGGACCAAAACTTATGAAAACACGATTTGTATATGCGAACGTTTCCAAACTTAGCTTCTCGGCGATCGATGCGAATGCGAAAGAGTTTTTCTCGAATAGCGAACTGTACCGATGACTTCTATTGTTTTTAAAACTGAAAAAAAGTAAAAGAAGAATATGTAATGTCTTTATAAGAATATTTTACAATCGCAAAGAGTATTCTACGTATACGTAGTCACGCGTCGTTTCATTCTACCTAGGAAGTCCTGCATCATGAATAATAGATTTTCTGCGTACGACAGAAAAGATTCGCAGCCGTTTTAAGGTACTCAGTACGCGTCGCACGTTGCAAAATTGTCTCCGAGGTAAATCAGAGGTAGGGAACTCGAAGAAAGAGGTACGATTGTACGCAAGAAGTTATCAATATCCTGGGATCGAGACGCCTTATCCGTCGATCGAATGGTTGGTAAATACACATTTTCAACAGATAAATATCCCTGTATTTGCAAATTACCAGCGTTACTTGCAAGTGTCCATAAATTTCGTACCTAACGTTTCATCAGAAGCATCGAATTTTGTAAACGTTTATAGAACAGAAAATATATCCGGTCTTTCGCGGTTATCGAGCTTTTAGAGAATTTTATTACATTGCTGAATACGACGTGATGTTTTCATCTAACATAGCAGATGTAATTCTTGCAGAATTATCATGCATTCAATTCAAATAATTGATCAATTACTTTTGCACGTATAAAAGTAATCAAAACGAAAATTAAACTAAAGTACATCGATTCTATTAATTTAACAATATATTTTAATAAAGTTATTCTATTTATAATTCATTCACTATAGTTTTTAACGAAATCTGATATGCCATTGTCTTAAAATAATATTCGTGGTAAGCCGCTCATTAATGTAGCCAGTTTAGAATTGAATACCATCAAGCAGAGCATATCTGCTTACTAGAAACTCGAGTAATTGCAATGTGTGACGTCTATTATATGTAACGAGTTCACTGTTTTATGTATAATTCTTTGCAGAAATGAAAAAATTTAATAATAACGATTCCCAATAACTTTCATTCATTGTTTCTGATTGATATTATTTATCCTATCGCGGAAATTTGCCAGCTGATCGATTGTACGTTTAATTAATTCGTCAGATTCTTAAATCACAAATGTAGGTAGAATTCGTATCGATAAAATCTGAGAAGAAAAATGCGTGACTGACCTTTCTGGTGCGGAAAAGGGCGATGATGGTGAAAAGATTTCCCGGTATGCCAACGAGCATGAAAAGTATGCAACATCCGGCGGCGAAGTGAAGTAGCCATCGCGGATACCCGACGAAGAGGACCGCCGATCCTGGATCCCTGAGGACCGCCTGGAGTGTCTCCTCTCTGGCATTGTGACCGGTCTCGTTGCTCGCCATCCAGTACTCCATCTGCGGACAGCATGGTGGACAGGTGTCGTTTTGCACAGGAGCGTAAAAACTGGACGCTCGTTCGCCATGCGACGCGAACGAGAAAATAATTGTCATTTTCTTTAATCCATTAAAAAAAGAACAGTCAGTCATCATTTTAATAATTACAGGAAATGAGTTTTGTAATTATGCAATTGAGCAACAATTAATGTCATACATTTGTCATGATCATTTTTCGCGTATTCTATTTATCTCGTTTTAATTCTACGCATAGATCTGACGTGCCGTAAACTGAGTTTGAATTTTCGCAAGTGTCATTATTTTTATTAGGATTATTATTTTCAATCGATAAAAAATTGATGAACGACAGCAATTAGCACCAGAAGAGCCGCTCCCATGATAGCGACAAGATCAATGTGTACACGTTATGAAATCCAATAGTGTTATTTGTGAAACGTGCCTATTTGCACGTGACACGCCCAAGTAATTCGCATATCCACAGGTATTTCTTATCACCGAAATAAATTGCCTAAACGACGCGTCATTTTTACAGAGAATGATAACAAAATCGATAAGACAACTCGGATTCTTATTGGCTATTTTCGCTTACTTCGCTTTTACTTGTTTTAGCTCGCATTCAGAAAAGAAAATGCATATGCGACGCGACGCGACGCGACGCGACGCGACGCTTTTCTTACTGGGGATTCCAAGAGGAACAGAGAGAGAAATCTATTTTCGCCACTCGAGACGATAAACTCTTTTAACTGGGAGTAAACTTTACCGTTTCATTCTATCCCTTGCACGAGTCAACACAGAACATTTTCAAAAGAATTTTCGACTAAAAACTTAGTGTGGCGCCACGCCGGTAACTTCGATTTCAATTTTAGACGAAAGCATGTTTTCTTTCAGTCTGGTTGATTATAAAATTTGGACATTTACGCACTGGCATAAATTTAGTAGCACAAAGCGAAACCATAACTAGACACCGTAAGATAAACAAATTTTATCAGTAAAAGTTCTTTTAATATGAAAGTAAACATTTCATTCTGATAATTCTAATT
>NW_017159898.1:922332-930009 GCF_001652005.2 Ceratina calcarata
AGCACGTAGCGTAGTTGTCACGATTCGACGCGTGTAATTTCTGATAAAAAATGATGGAAACGGAAGCCTGATCGAAATCCATGACGCGGAACTCACGAAACGACAACGACTAAAACCGATCCGTAAACTGGACCGCGGGACCGAATTCTCACTTCCACAGATGAGTTTTCTGGATATTGAGAGAGCGCAGGCGTGGGGTTAGCGTCCTTCAAGAATAAGAGAACTGCAACGAAACTGTATTTCATCGGGTTTTAAGAGAACTTCGCAAGTTTATTTAAATAGTCTTACACAAAGTTAACTACCGTTGACGTTTGCGTCGACGCCTGATCGACCGGTTGCTCAAAACAGCAAGCGTCCTCTTATTGCGTTCTACCATGTACATATGTAGACTACATATGCAATAAAGTGCATTGTATTAAAAAATGAACAAAAGGTATTCTCAGAACTTTTGTTGACAGAGAATGTTATTAAAGTTCTATGAAAAAAAGAGAGAAATCAGCACAGGACGTACGTAAAAAATTCCTTTTTATTTAACGTTCAGCTCTTAGAGGAACACGAGTACTTTAAATCGTTGCTTAAATCGCAGCTATTTACAGAGATTTCCCGGTCTCTTTCAATCTTAAGTCGCTGTTAACACATCCGAGGGCGGTAAGACGTCAACAGTGAAATCAGTGAACTCGCTGAATAAATGACGTTTAACGTACCACGCGCCACGTAAGCGGAGGCGTCGATATGTTACTACTTAAACAAGTTACAAGAGAATACAACCCGTGTCTTAATCAGCAATTATGTCAGCATGAAGCGTTCGCAGATGGAAAAATAAAAATTATTATCAATTATTGTTATTGAAGAGATTCAAATATTAAAAGTATAAAGCAGCTATTAACTCCGGATTTACTGTATCTTTAATTCCTACGTACGTAGGCGAAACTGATTTAGGTCGAAGTTTTTATAGAAAGGGGACGGAAACGATGAGCGGTCCCTTGACAATAAATCGTCAAACGTTCGCTTTTTATTAGAGACGGGGGTGGAACTCCACGCTTAATCTGGGCCAATATGTGCTCTCCCGATCTATGTATGTAGTGACTGACAACACTTTAACGACGAGTATGCTCCAACTGATTGTGCTACAAGCGATCATCGATTCTGCGAACAATGCATTCGAGAAGATACATTACCCAAGAGTCTATAAGCAAACATTATCAAGAAGAAAAAAATTATATCTCCTTCATTACACACACAATTATTTTATCACAGTAATTGATAAAATTTGATGAGATAAAAATAAGTAGAATCATACACAGTATCTGTGTTCACTATTTTTATTCAATCATATGCACGCTTTTGTTTACGTTCAATCTTTAATTGACTACTTGCGACTAAGTAGCATTCATTGTTACATCAACCCCCTGATGGAATTCGTCATTTTAATTAATTGCGTCTAGTAGTGGTTGATCAAGTGACCGAGTAAAGCCACTGTACCGCCACGTCCGGCGAAGGAGGCGAGGAAAAATAAAAAAAGATGAGTTAAAGAGCGGAGCGGTGCCACTTCCGATTTATTAGGGGCGCGGTGACCCGGTCTTCCCGTTCTTCCGTTCTCGGACGTTCCGTACCCAACTGCTTTCTCCCCCTTTTTACGCGGGTACGCAGCAAACGTAATTATTTTTAAAAAGGATGTAGGGACCGTGTGCGTGTGTTTTTTCATCGGGCGGAACGCGTGGTTCGGATCAGGCGTACTTCAAAGAAGATAGCGAGACGAACCAATGTTCCTGTTTTATCTTAACATCTATTCCAAATACACAGTTCTTTGATATTTCCTCCATCAACCTGTTGTCATTCATCATTTCTTAACCCATTAATTAATAAAATTACTTTCATATAGACTTACTTTAAGTATTGTACGAAAGTTACTTAAATATTTTTAAAAAATTGAATCACTGTCATTTTGTATGAATCAGCGTTCTGGTTTACAGAAATTCTTGGTATAAGTAGATACTAATATTCCGGGTTTAAGAATTTCTTAGAGTTTTAGTATTATAGCGTTTTTCCTCGTAGCGAGAAATACATGTAGTAATCATCAGTAATGTCAACCAACAGGCGAACCCGCGTCCGTGTTCGTCAATCGTCATTCACCTAAGTTGGTCCCCTCTCTCTGTCACAGCTCGGGGCCCGTATCTAGCTTGCAAGACAGTCTATCCGCGGTTACGGTAACGAACGGGTCGTTCGCTTGCCGCTCTACTCGCTCACTCTCAAACACAAACACACGTATATCTCGACAATTGATGTCCGTTCCGTGAATCCGTATCGTATGTGAAAAAGTTCTTGAGTATCTGATATCGACGACTTAGCTCGATTCTTATATTTTATTGCGTTGATTACATATCGTAGAAAATGGAACAGGAAAATGTGGCGTTCAGTGATGTTCACGCAACTTTGATCTCATGTTAAGTTTCATATCTATATTACGTTATTTCATAAATTCTATGTGGTCGATGTAATATGAATAAAAATTGTAATACGTGAATGAGCGAAAATTCGACGATCTCGTGAAACTAATTTTATTCTGCTATGTGAATCGTGCTAGAAACTTGCAATATTATTATACAATAATTAAGTACACTTGTAAACATGATTGTAATATTATTACCAAAAATCGACAAAACTTCGGCGTTCGCTTAAAATATATCTACTATTCGTTTGGAAACATTGAGACGCTCGTGAGTTGAAAACCGAAGGTTTTCCTGATGTTTCATGGATATCCTGTGGATGACCACTATGACGGATGACTCGTGAAAGGAATTAATGCGGTGAGTCAGAATGGTAACTCGTACGTTTCCCTTTTCCTTTTCGATTGTTTGGTCAACGCCGTGATTCCCACAAACCTTATCTTCCATCGGGGCGAGTATTTTTGCCAATTGAGAATTGCGTTCAGAATGCAATTACTAAGTAGCATTCAAGTGGCGAGGAGTTGTAATTGAGCGAGAGCAAATGTGTTTAAATGAAAAGAACAGCGATCGGTCTTCAAGCATGTGCGTCACTCTGAAGGACCAATGCCAAGATCGAGGTAAAAAACGTGCTCACGGGTCCTGGTATATATTACGCACACGATAAAAAGGGAAAAAAGGCTGCAACGGGCACGAAGTCACTGCACTTTTCTCCCTTTCTTGTCCCTTCTCCTTTGTCACTGTCTCCTCGCTCTTGGGCGCACGTGGTGCGTCGTAGGCGGATTTCGAACTTGCCGCGAACAATCTTCGATCATTTGTATCTCACCCGTGAATTTGCGTATTGAATCGTACGGAAATGGATGATAAATTTTGTACCACGTATCTTTAATTCCTTGTCATTTTTACTCGATCTCTTGTATCGGTTTATGTCATACACACACTCTTGTATTAGATCTTTGATGACGATTAATCTTTTCAAACTCCCGTTCATTTGCTTAATTTAATTAGTCGGCATCGAATTCCGTTGGCATGATTTTAGGCTGTCAACCTCTGTATTAACGATAATGCAAAAGTGCAAAGGGTTAATACCGTGGAGACAGCATGGCATAGTGACTTCGAAAACGAAACAGGCACTTGGTGCAATTAAGGATTCATGTCAGTTTCCGAGAAATCTAGATTGCCTGTAATTAACCACTGTCGCTGTTACGCGAAGTGCTGGCTAAAATTTTTCGTGTTCGCATCGATAATTATTATCTATTGCAATCGAAATGCTTTTTAAATGGAGGATATACAAGTAATACATATTGGTTTGTCTGTTAAATATATCTCATGATAGATTCATGCGAGCAAAACAGACTTATGTAAATTGACTTATGCAGATAAGAATTGAATTAAAAAGTATCGAGGGGACAGATGTTTTCAGCAAAAATAATATTACAACAATATTTAATTTTTCTTAATAAAGTTAATCGTTTTAACTTCTCGTTAACTGGAACTGTCAACGATATTATTTACAGTTACTCATATCCTTCTCTAAGTATGGAATTTCAGCCAATACCTATAATGTTCGACCTTGTCCTCCGTCATAAACGAAAAATTTTATACCTGCTCCTTTCCTTTCCTCCTTCCATCGTGGGACTTTTTTTTGTCGAGTTCTGAAGTGGCACAGCATTTCTTTTTCACAACTTCCAGTAATGTGTGTTGTCCTTACAATTAGTTGTTAAAGTACGTAATAATTAACGCGCGGGTGTGTGTAACACGTTTGCACCTACGTAAACACGTGCGTCGAGTCGATTACTTGAAATTGAATCGAAAAAGGATGTTATCGCTATTCTATCCATGAATGGAAACAGTGAACGCGACGCAAGCCGGTAATAAACACAATCAGCGATTTGCATAACGCGCAACGCAAGTATGTGCCGAACGTCCCGCGGCTTAGGCAACTTTCACCGTGAGTCAAGTTTGACTCATTCATCGCTGTTCGCCGCGTGATTAACTTGGAAATAATTCGGTGACGTCAAACGTCGTTCGTCGCGGTCTCGGCCGCGTATTTTACAAAAGATGAACATGATACGACCACGAGTTGTCGTGATTTCGTCAAGGTGCACCGGTGAAACACGAGAAAATAGGCGTCTCTCACCGCCTGGGAACGTACCAATTTCTACGAACAGAATGAATCCGATTTAAAAGGCTCGCAGGCCAGTTTCTCTTTAACATAGAATTCCATTTAACGAATATTCAACTTCTTAATGTAAAACGTATTGTAAATTATTATTAATAAATCAGGTATCGTTGTAACTTGATATAAGTACAAGCATTATTTATTATTCTCGTGCGGTGCCGTATGACAGTAAGAAGAGCTGCCACACTCTTTCAGTATTAATTTATTTCACATTGCTATACTAGAATGTGATTAGATTCACCTTTTGTAGCTGACGCGTCATTAATGCAATCATGGGTCACTGTTATTCAGTATTCATCCAGACCACTAAGTCTTTTTTAGTTGCGTCGACCTTGTAACTCATGTTCTTGAATTTGAAACTCTAAACTTATTACAACGAAGTATTTTTTTTATAATTTTTTAATTGTATTTCATAGAAAAGAATTCGGCTTACAGAGCACTAATTAAACTATCATGGAATTGTAAATTGTACTATATCGCATTAACTAAATTGTAATTAAGTTAAGAAAATAGTTTGAGTCTGATATCACGTAGAATTCAACAGTGGGAGAAAAAAGCTTAGCATTAAAGGAGAAATGATAGGGCAGCGACGTGTCCCCAGTTGGTTCCCATGTCTTCCATCAGTTTTGACGAGTTTTTTGTTACGATGGAACACCCAGTACCGGGTGTCCGTTAATTTCTCTTAATTAAACTCAATCGAGGTTAATGCACCGCAGCTTGACCCTAGTTTACCAAATCCACCATAGCCTGAACTCGGTCTATGGTTTCTTTATCGATATTTCCACTATTATAGCGAATTCTTTCAAGAAATGCTTCTATATATAATCACAGCTTGAATGTGTGAATAGTATTTTTGAAACATGTGTAATAGAAATGAAATGTAATAGGAACTTATAGATATGAATAATTCATAATATTTAACGTTAATAATCAATTGAGAAGGCATCAGTTATTTAGTTAGGATGATACTCCCTTCGAGCGTCTTACGATGTTCTTAAATTCACCGGATGACCCACTTCCGTCGACTAAAGACACCCCATAAATAATAATCATGAATTTTATTGGTCACTTCATATTCATCTTATGTAGAATTCATTAATTTCCTTTAAATTCATATTGAAAACTTTTCTAAATGATCTGTAATTATACTTAGGTTCAATTATTCTTTAATCTTTGTTATAGGCCTCGGAAGTGGTCGAAATTGATTGAATCACGTAAAGTTGGGAAGAATTTAAAAATTTCGACATGGATAATCTAGAGACGTTATTACGCGTTTCTGGGAACGATACAGATAGCACCATAATCGATGTTGGAGCATCGAGGTACAACAATTGATTTTAACTTTCATTTGATTGGAAAAATGCCGATATATACATTTTAAGAATGTTGTAAATATATACAATTTTAATTATAGATTCCCTAAGCCATTGAGAACTTTCGCAGCCATAATCGCGATATTGATTATGATCACCGGTCTCGTCGGCAATTTGCTGACAATTATTGCCCTATGCAAATATCCCAAAGTACGCAACGTTGCGGCAGCTTTTATTATAAGGTATTTACATATTAATTTAGCTCAACCTTTTAATTAAACATTTTAAGTAGAACCACTTTTTCAATAAATTTTATAGTCTTTGCGTGGCAGACTTCGTGTTCTGCCTCCTGGTGTTGCCGTTCGACTCCATCAGATTCGTCGACGCGAGTTGGGCGGACGTGAGATTTCTGTGCGTTCTCGTACCATTTTTAAGGTATGGGAACGTTGGCGTGAGTCTTCTTTCCGTTGCAGCTATCACTATCAATAGGTACGAATGAAACTTCCTAAGTTTCTCAAATGAAAAAATAAAATCAAATGGATTTGATAAACAAATTCTATTTTTACTTAAGGTACATTATGATAGCTCATCACGGACTGTATAGCAAAGTTTATAAAAAACATTGGATCGCTATTATGATCGTGTTTTGTTGGATTTTCTCATATGGGATGCAAGTACCTTCTTTGTTGGGAGTTTGGGGTAGGACATAATATATTTATTTAATTTGATTTGTCATTAATAATTTTGTTAATTTATGATTTATTACGAATTATGATTAAAGATAAATATTTCTCACTTTTTAGGTAAATTCGATTACGATCCGAATCTGGACACTTGCTCCATCGTGAGAGACAGTAACGGACATACGTCGAAAACTTTTCTTTTCGTCACCGGGTTCGTCATACCCTGTTTAGTGATCGTCGGATGCTACACTAAAATATTTTGGGTGGTGCACAGGTAGACATTTAAATAATTTATCTATTCAATCGCAATAATATAAAATAAATGTATTGCTTATTGAAAGCTAAATATTTCTATTTATAGATCCGAGACGAGGATGCGAAAGCACGCAGCACCGACGATAAAATCTCCTCACACACCCGGAAGAGATACCAGAGAGATTAAACAAAGGCGTAGCGAATGGCGAATCACGAAGATGGTCCTCGCAATCTTTCTCAGCTTCGTCGCTTGTTACCTTCCAATCACTATCGTTAAAGTCGCTGACGTCGAAGTCAGATATCCAGGTACTATTTAATTAACTCGCCTGCTTTCATATATTAATTAATTAATTAATTACTTTGCTGTATTATATGACGCAATGATTTATTCCCTCAGCGTTTCACGTTCTGGGCTATCTTCTCCTGTATTTCGCGTCATGCGTGAACCCGATCATTTACGTGATCATGAACAAACAGTATAGGCAAGCGTACGCGGGCGTGATTGGGTGTTCCCGGATATGGCCGAGCCTAACGCCTTTCGGAAGTAGCGCGCCCGGTCATCATCAGCAGCAGCAGGACTACGGCCAAGGTAACTTCGAGCACCGTCGCGTGGTAACGCTCACCAAGCTCTGATCGAACGCGAGCTAATCGACCACACTTCGCTCACTTCGTAAGTCAAGGGCACAAATTCGCTGCTTTATAAGATTGCCATTGTTTTTTCTTCGCTACACTTTGTCCCTTGTCTGTGTCTCTTCTTATTGTTAATAACATTGACAGTTTTATGCTATTTAATTATATAC
>NW_017159898.1:930442-931019 GCF_001652005.2 Ceratina calcarata
GATATGCATCTTAAAATTTTATTTCGCGAGCCTTGAATAAATATAATCCAAAGCAGCGATCATGGTATTTATATTCTGAACTTGGACCGTCGAGCTATAGATTGCAGTTTATCGATCATTCAAGCAGCCGCCTGAATTTGGTTCGATGTAGTCGATAGTATCAGAGATTTAGCCGACTAAAAGTATCGTTGGCTACTATAGACTAAATCGATAGTTTTTAGTCGATGGTGCCCATCACTACGTCGTACGTCGTACTGTGTTCGACTCGTACTTTACTGCTGTGTCTTCAAATTTGTTCCATGAGTATCAGCGCACTCTTCAGTTAGACGTTAGACTTTCTGTGTTCTGCCAACAAATAAGGAACGAAGTATCGCGTCTGTGCAAAGTTTCCGTTTTCGTATACCGCGGTAGTACTTCTACATGAATGGAAAAGACTCAAAAAGACTGTTTTGGACTGCTTTTAATACATTGAAATGTCAAGCATACAGTGTTTTATTTTGAAGTTAAATATGATAAGAATATAAATACTTGGATATAAACGAATGAAAATTATTGAATACAAATAGTGGTAGCATAT
>NW_017159898.1:931251-938683 GCF_001652005.2 Ceratina calcarata
TATACAATTTTCATAATTTTACGAAAATAATTCATAATTTTTTTGTATTAATTAATAAGGTTTTATACTCCTTTTGTTTTGTTCATTGATTATATTAATGATAACTGAGTATTTCCTTTCATTATACAGCACATCAAATATTGAGTCTCACGGGTATAAGCTTTCAACGTAAAAGTATCATTGTAAGTGTAATTGCTATTAACAGTGATTTACATTTTGTTAGTATCTATTTTCTTTGCAGGGATTTGTAGAATTGACAATTGTCCCACTTAAGGACACGTTACGATGTGTGAAGTTAAACGCAAAACAATGCAGGATTTATAGAATATGTTTAAATGATACTTACGAAGCACCATTTCAGTACTTCGATCCCTTTTTAGATATCTGTCAAGGTGATGGGAAACAGTGAGTATTTAAATCCTGTGTATGATACATAATTTTCTTAAATCAATAAATCTTCATTGTATGGTTCATAAAAATGATTGAGAGCATTCATATGTTACAATGTTAAAGCATATATTCATTTTTCAAGGCGATCATTGGAATTCTTTTCAACTATGCATTTGGCAGCTGCACAGCGAGTTGACCCAGACAATAATGCAGGAGAATTAGTTGTACAAATACCACCAGATGCTGCACATTTAGTCGGCGAAGGAAGAAATTTAAGAATAAGCATTGAGTTCTCTTTAGAACAGCCTCAAGGTGGAGTACACTTCGTTGTACCAAATTGTGAAGGGACGTTAGCAGAGGTATTGTGCAGTGTACTTGTCACTTAAGACAAATATTAATTTTAATTACAATCTTTTACCTTTGTTTCAATACTTTTTAGAGAGGTGCACATATGTATACATATAGTTATGAAAATTCTTCGAGATTATGGTTCCCATGTGTAGATAGTTTTGCGGAACCATGCACCTGGAAATTAGAATTTACTGTTGACGATTCGATGACAGCTATATCTTGCGGCGATCTTGTAGAAGTTGTATATACTCCGGATATGCGTAGAAAAACTTTTCATTATGTTCTGAACACGCCGGCGTGTGCACCGAACATTGCACTTGCAGTAGGGTAAATTATTTAAAATTCATTTACAGATCAACTTTGTGTTCGTCAACAGCATAAAAATGATTGTTACATTCTTTTAGACCATTTGAAATATTTGTCGACCCGTACATGCACGAGGTAACACACTTTTGTTTGCCACAGTTGTTACCATCGTTGAAAGTTTCTGCTAAATACATGCATGAAGCATTTGAATTCTACGAGGAAACATTGTCAAACAGATATCCGTACTCGTGTTACAAGCAAGTATTTGTAGACGAGTTGGACGAAGACATAAATGCTTATGCAACTATGAGTATTTTAAAGTATGAAATTATATTGTAATCTTCATGTTAAATATGTTTGTACATCTAAAAATTATTCGTTTGTAGTACGAACTTGTTACATTCAACTGCGATCATTGATCAAGTTTATACTACAAAAAAAGCTATGGCTCAAGCTGTTGCAGAACAATTTTTCGGTTGTTTTATATCGATGCAAAATTGGTCCGATACTTGGTTACCTAAAGGTGTTTCGACATATCTAACTGGACTATATGCAAAGAAATGTTTTGGAAATAATGAATACAGAGAGTGGATACAGTCGGTGATTAATGATTCTCTTCTATCGGTTAATCATGTTATATGTGAAACATTTAACAATAGCGATATTTTCAGGAATTGCAAGCAGTTGTAAAATATGAAGAACAATTTGGTGGGATAATACTAGATCCTTCCCAACCACCAGCTCCGTTACCTATTGCGGCGAACACACCAGCTCCTACACCTAGAGCTCCAGATCCCGGATTCTACTTTCCAATAAGAAATTTACACACGATGTCACCAAAATATATCGAAGTACTTCGGAAGAAGGCCCATTTAGTTATTAGAATGTTAGAACATCGAATTGGACAAGAATTACTTCTGCAGGTACACATTGAAGCATACCTTTTATGTTAGAATAATTGTTTTTTATTGTCGTTTTTTTACCTCAGGTGTTTAATAAACAATTGTCTCTTGCTGCTAATGCTGCACAGCAAAAAGTTGAGTCTGGACTTTGGTCTCATATGTTAATCAGTACAAATGTGTTTACGAAAGCTATTTTCACTGTAACTGGTAAAGATATGGCAGTGTTTATAGACCAATGGGTTCGAACTGGTGGACATGCAAAATTTAGCTTACATTTTGTATTTAACAGAAAGAGGTAGTTACTTTCAAAGTAGTTTTTTATATCATACCTTAAATCGAAAATATATCCTACAGGAACACTGTAGAATTAGAAATTCGACAAGATACTACTAATCAAAGAGGAATTAGGAAATATGTTGGTCCGCTACTAGTTAATATTCAAGAATTAGATGGTACCTTCAAGCACACGTTACAAATAGAAGGTACTTCGGCGAAAACCGACATTACCTGTCACAGTAAAAGTCGGAGAAATAAAAAGAAAAAGATTCCGTTATGCACTGGGGAAGAAGTAGATATGGACCTTTCTGCTATGGAGTAAGTACTATTATAGTATATATAATTATCATATAACATTATCAAAGTTATTTTCTTCGTACGTAGCGATTCTCCCGTATTATGGATAAGATTAGATCCTGAAATGACGTTACTGCGTGCGGTTCAAATTGATCAACCGGATTATCAGTGGCAATATCAGTTAAGACACGAAAGAGACGTTACCGCGCAATTGGAAGCTATCGAAGCTTTACAGAATCATGCGACTCCGGCTACTCGATTAGCATTAACTGATACTATAGAAAATGAACATTGTTATTATAAAGTCAGATTACGAGCCGCGCATTGTTTGACCAAGGTTACATAAATTTTACTTATTTATTTATGTATGTATATGTGATCTATTTAAAATCTATATAATTATGTAGGTAGCTAATGCAATGGTTGCGACATGGGCAGGTCCGCCAGCAATGTTAGCCATATTTCGAAAATTATTTGGATCGGCTTCGTGTAGACGCATAATTAAGCAGAATAATTTCTCCAACTTCCAACACTATTTTCTACAAAAGGTTTCAGGAATTCTGCTTCAAATAAGCAAATGCTTATTTTCACTCACATTTTTACAGATAACTTTCTTCTAATTTTAGACTATACCCGTAGCGATGGCAGGTTTACGCAACGCTCACGGTATATGTCCCCCAGAAGTGTTGAATTTCTTGATGGATTTGTTTAAGTATAACGACAATAGTAAAAACAGATATTCGGATAATTATTACAGAGCAGCATTGATCGAAGCACTCGGTGCTACTGTCACTCCTGTAATTAGTGTACAACAAGGGTACGTTACATAGGATAATTATAAGAAATATATGTGCGTGTTTTTACTTTTTTATACGTTAAAATCGTTTTCCAGGACAGCTATTACTGCTGAATCATTGTCAGTTGATACTAAGGCTATATTAGAGGAAGTCACAAGGAATTTAAACTTGGAAAAGCTGTTACCATGTTACAAGTATACAGTTAGTGTAGCTTGTCTTAAGGTCATACGAATTTTGCAAAAGTTTGGTCATCTTCCGAGTAATCCTCACCTTTTCAGAGCATATGCTGCATACGGGCAATTTATAGGTGTACATCTAATACATTATCTACCATGTATATCAATAATATCGATATTCATGTTGTCAATTGTGCTTTGTTTAGATGTTAGAATTGCAGCCCTGGAAGCGTTAGTGGATTTCACAAGAGTGGATGGTAAATGGGAGGATTTAGAATTTTTGTTAGACATGATAGAAATGGATCCTCATCCGGGAGTGCGACATAGATTAGTAAGATTGATGGTTGAAAATCCACCGTTTGAAAGAGCGCACAAACATCGTTTAGATCGTCTCGAACTTGTCGATCGTATATGGAATTCAATCAAGTGCGTTTAATATGATTATCACTTCATTCTATTTTCTTTATAAAAATGTCTTACTCAAACTCTTATCACAGCGGTATGCTCTCACACGATCCTAAAATCCGATGTGATTTAGTTGATTTATATTACACACTGTATGGTTCAAAACGACCAGTTTGTCTTCCAATTCCTGAGCTTGCTGTCATTGCTCCTAAGCCGAAAAAAGCAGGACCACCGAGTCCAGAACCAGATGTGAGTTACAGCGAGACTGTTCCATTTGAAACAGTTGAAATATGAACTGTATTTCTTTTAGATGAAACCAAATGTGTCGCATATAAAGTATGAGCCGTCTGTTGTGGAAATTGAAAACACAAATGGGGTAGTCAAAAGAAAAAGTTCACCTCTTAGGGATACTCCAGGTCCATCTAATTTAGTTGAATATGGTCCAGAAGTGAAACGACAGAAAATGGTAGTTAATGCATATTGATAAACAAAATTAATCTATCATTTAAAATTGCAATTATCAAATAGTAACCATTATGTCATTTACATTGAAAAGGATGATCGAACAGCAGTTGCAACAGGAGATGGAAAAGTAAAATCAGAATATTATAGTGATAATTCTGCATCATTGCCTGGCATTATGGGAACATCGGGCCCAGTGGGTTTTGAACCAGGAATGTTTAAAAAAGAAGGAGAGGAGCACAAACAGAAAAGCGATTCTGCTAATAAAGTATATCACGCATATTAGATATTTAATTCAACTTCATAGATATGTATGCTTATTAAATTACTCTATTTTGCAGAATAAGAAGAAGAAGAAAGATAAGAAAAAGCATAAACACAAACACAAACATAAACATGATCATAAGCATGGTAAGGATAAAGATAAGAAGGATAAAGACAAAGTCAAAGATAAAGAAAAGGATAAGGAGAAAGACAAGAGTAAAGAATCTTCAAATTTAAAGATCAAGGAAGAAACTCTAAGCTCCGCAAGTTCTAGTCTCAGTCCAGATGCGACTAATGAGACAGATGTTACTAATGAATTTATTTTCTCGTAGTAAAATATAAAACCATTTGTAATATACTGCTGAGATCACAGTTTTATTTATATCTCTCATATATCTTAGGGCACATGATGTATCACGAAGTGAAACGTTTTTCATCGTCTATTGTAAATATACATTTTTAAACATAGTACAGAAAACACATATTTTCATTAATTTTGTTACAAATAAAGTTATTAAAATCAAGACTGCTCTCATTTTATACGTCTCTATTATACAGATTAAAATGTAACAAAATACCTCTTGCATTTATAAGTGCGTTAAAAACTCATTATCATGAGTTTTTAACGTTCACCCGATACTAGAGACGCGCTCATATTTAAATACTTCCTACGCATTAACTAGGATGGCGTCTGTGGTGTTGCGGCAATTTCGAAGGGAATAGTGAGTTTTGAAAATTTTGACAACGACCTCGAGAATGGCAGATAATCAACAAAGTAGATTTGAAAAGTCTCTTGGTTTGTTAACAACTCGGTTTGTTACGTTATTGCAAAAGGCGAAGGATGGCGTTCTCGATTTAAAAGTAGTAAGTCCTTTTACAAATGTTCGGATATAAAAAGTTAACCTGCTTGCTAGGTTAAGTTATCGCGGGTGTACACGCCATTACCAGCTTGCGGGAATTTTGAAATAAGTTTCGCTAATATCAATATTTCGAATTCTTTCACTATCGTTTACAGAAAAATGTTAGTTCCGTTTCGAAAATATTTTAGTCCAATATTACATGATCCAATATGCTTCACGTTTCCATGTCTCAACGTGTCATCCTACATAACCTAAAAAAGTATAACGATAACTCTTCAGTATGTCTGATAACGTACGATAATGAATTAATATTATAGGCAGCTGATATCTTAGAAGTTCGACAAAAAAGGCGAATTTATGATATAACTAATGTCCTTGAAGGTATTGGACTGATTGAAAAGAAAAGCAAAAATAGTATCCAATGGAAGTATGTTATTTCTATGTTTATCCTTTATAAAATACCTTCTATACTGTTTATATCTTTTCCTGAAATATATAATATTATTCATCGATTAACAGAGGAGCAGGGCCAGGTTGTAACACTCAAGAAGTCGGTGAAAAATTAACTGACTTGAAAGATGAAATAGGACAATTAGAGGACCACGAAGACCTTTTAGATATGCATACCCAGTGGATTAAACAAAGTATAAAGAACATACAAAATGATTTAATTAATAAAAAATATGCATACATCACTTATGAGGATGTTAAAGAAAATTTTCCTGATGGATTTGTATTAGGAATTCAAGCTCCTCCTGATACAGAATTAAGCGTACCAAATGTGACACCGGTATTATTCATTTCTCTTTCAGACCCATACGTTTGTGTAACTTCAACATTTTATCATTTGATTTTATCAATAGAATTCGGAGGAGGATGTCAAGGAAATGAATTATGAAATGTTTTTGAAAAGTAGTTCAGGAGAAATCAAAGTATACATGATTCAGCCAGAACTAGCTAAAACATACGATAGTAAAATATTAGAGTTAAGATTACAAGAAGAGGCAAAGGGTATAAAGAGAGTTAAAGAAGAAGAAGAGAAAAAAGAGGAAATTAATGTCAAGCCAAAGAGGAGAGTTGGAAGGTAATGAAAATAATTTTGTAAACGTGAAACTGTTTGCTCTATTCGCATTAAAAATAGTACGACAATATTTTTAATCTGCAAAGAGCATATATTAAAATGATCTACTTGGGGTTGAATAGATATTAAGAGAAAAATCTATTCTATTGGTGTAGATTGTACAGTACATCAATTTATTAATTTGAGTATGTAATACCCTAAAAAGTAAACTTCGTTATATTTATTATTTAAGTAGAAACGTAATTTTAATATTTAGACCTCCAAAAGGAGCTAATAAGCCTGAGCGTATTATATCAGACGAAGATGAAGAAGAGGATGCAGATTTAATAGAAGCAAAAATAGTACTTCGAGATGTTAGCACATCAGGTAAATGTTATTAATTTCTAAAATTATAGTTAAGATTAAATAATCTGAAATATGATATATGATTTTCAATTGCATATTATTATTTCAGATATTGATCAAAAAGATGTAGAGTTACTTGACGAAATGTGTTCCGACAGTAAGTGAAAAAGTTATAATAGTACTAAAGAATAATAAATAGTAATAAACATTCATATAATTTCATTAACTTTTCAGTTTATGGACCATTAGTAAGATTAAGTCCACCTCCAAATGAGAAAGATTATCACTTTAATCTTAGCGAAAATGAAGGTGTTTGCGACTTGTTCGATATTACAGCAAAGTGAATAGGACATTGTATAGTTCAAATTTTAAGTGGTTCATGATTCAGATTGTGCCAATAATATTTAAGATTCCAGGAGTTTGTTGACAATTTCTGAAGGCTGTTCTGTGTATATAATTTTAAAGAATGGATATGGATAATGGTCACTGAATATATGCAGTATTTTTTTATTAGTAAAAA
>NW_017159898.1:939404-969706 GCF_001652005.2 Ceratina calcarata
TCAATGATACTGAATACACTTTTGAATTAAATGTAATAAATTTAATTGCTAATAGATAAAGAAGATTATAGTTTCCTTTTATAAAGTTGTGTCAAACACTGTTATATGCGCAACTTAATTATAAATAAGATTTTTAACCTACGGGCATTTTGATTCAAACCTTTTATCGTCCGTTACGTCGACTAAACCTGCGTCCTACACATTAAGTCGATTTCACTGACGTCAGAGTGATTCCAACATTGTCTCGTTCTCATCAAGTCATTTTAATCGACATCGGTACTCGTGTACTTTGCATTTATATTGCATACACGTGTGCGTAATCAGAAGGCGATGCATAGCCACTTATGTGATATATTAGAGTATCAGGAAAGCTGCGATTCGAAAGACACGAAATTGCCAAGGACAGATAAGAATGGATCGACTAGTTTCGTCACCGTTGATACTTTTGCGCGTGTCGAATATAAGTCTCGTCTCAGCCATTTGCCAGTATGCGCGTGTTTACGTGGTAGTGAATCATTTCCAAATGTGTCAACCTTACGGGACTTCACGTTGTTTCATAAAAATCCGCGGTACAGCGAGTTTTCTCGCGTCGCGTTCAAACAAGCCGCGGTAACATTATCTTAAGATTTCGCCCGGTTATCAAACAAAGGTACGATGCATGGAAAATTATGCATACTTATATGAATAATAACATGATACCTTAGCAGATTTGTTCTGAGGAAGTGTTCGCGATATTTCTCGGTGATAAGTATTGCTTCCGAAATCGAGTTTCGTCTGATTCTAAAACAAATGACCCGATCCGTATAACAGTTCAGATATTGACAGATCGATTGACATAACTGAAAAAATTCGTTTCGATTCGATTGTAGTAGCGTACACACACACAAACGTATATATATATATGAAACATTGATTGCACGCGCTCTCTTGTTTGGCGCGCAGCACCAACCGATCGCTCTGAACTGATTTGTCACGTGCAGTGAACAAAGAAAACATGAAATTTATAAAATCTCTCGGCGTAAACTAATACGTGTCTACGTAAAATTACATAATGATGTAGTACATACGCCGACACAAACACACTACAAACAATGCTGGTTTAATCTTTTCTATTTGACTGCTCAGGTTTAAAGTTCACTCGATCTGACTTATCGTTCGTTAAACGAGATTATTATAATGGTTTCATTGATGATTAATGTCGTTTGTATTTCAGAGACAGCCAGAAAAATGCGCATTATCTTTGTCAAATTTCGGGAAGTGTCACAAAAATATCCCATTGTAAGAGGAATGGCATCTTATACCCTAATATGGCCAACTGGATGTTTGGTACAGCAAAAACTAGTTGGAAAAGATGAATTAAATTACGGGCAGGCATTGAGATTTAGTTTGTATGGTGGGTTTTTTGTAGCCCCAACACTTTATTGTTGGTTAAGATGCTCTTCGTACTTTTGGCCGAAGTCAGATCTGAAGTCTGCTCTCACCAAAGTATATTATTAAATAGAAATTGAAGCAATTCATCTAACCGAGATGTAACATTCATATTTGTAATTTATCTTACAGGCCCTAATAGAACAAGTAACTTATAGCCCTGCCGCAATGTGCTGCTTCTTTTTTGGCATGAACATGCTCGAAATGAAACCAATTACCGAATGCTTTGAAGAAGTTAAACAAAAATTCTGGCCTACTTATAAAGTAGAATACATACAGATATATACATATATAAATATTACTAGTGCTACAAATATGAAGTATATTTAAGAAAAATATTATTTTCCAGGTCGGTGTTTGTGTCTGGCCTGTCTTGCAAACAGTCAACTTCATCTTTGTCCCAGAACATAACAGAGTAGTCTACGTAAGTTTTTGCAGCTTTATGTGGACATCTTTCCTTGCCTACATGAAATCTAGAGAAACTAGGAATAAGCTAAAAGATCCAACGAAAGACAATAATCCAAAACATAAAAGTCATTTTGAAAATAATGTAAATATCGAATCTGCTAATCAAGTAGAGGATAAAAATAAAAAGGCATCTATTATACGATGAAGTTTGTATAAAAATTATTTTAGTTCAATTGATTAATTTATATGAATATATATAGAGTAATATATATCACAACAAGGATAATTACAATGCCTGTTGTATACAGTACAAAATAAATTGAAAAAATGTATATGTATATATTATGCGTAGATGTGGATTAGATAATAGTATTAAAATAGGTGCAATATAAAATTGACGACTGTTCAAGACCATGAAAGTGTATTAAAAAGTTTGTTGTTAAATTTCTGGATAGTATTTATTATCTATGTATATATATCTGATAATTTATATAATATTTATTCCTAATAAATGAATTCTTGTTATACTTTGTTATTTAATCGATCATATCCTTTAAAGTTTTCATGCTCACATTTTGAAATCTAATCTTGGCTTGATTAGATTTTCAAATTAAGACGCGTACCATTATCTTATCGATTAGTTCTCTTATCGATCTTGTTTAGCACATTGAACATGGCCGCGTCCATGATTAGAAGTTTGAATTATACTGAACTGTCAAATAGTGGTCAATAATATTGTATATAAATTATTTGAGTTAGAAATATATTATTGTCCGTGCATATTTTTGAAAGTATGCAGTACTAGGCGCGTGGGAAGTATTTAGTCTTATTACATACGAATATAAATACCATAAATACGAGCACAGCGACATGAGGTTATACGAGTTTTTGTATACCGTGACCTGAAAGCTTGACAAATTATTGTTTTTTAAGATATTAATTCTAAACTTAAAGATATGGCTCGTTCATCGGTATCAGCGCAATGTGATTTAATGGCATCGTATATGGACGGGATTCACGTTAAAATCGCAGAGGCCTATAAACCACCAAGAAAAATATGTTTACCTGCTGCTTGTAATAATAAATTACTGGACGTGACAAAATTAACGTATGACTTTAGCTTAGAACGATCGGTACTTGAGAAGGTCGGATACTATTTTATTTCTAATCTACAAATTTGTATTTTATTATAAATTTAAGTGAGTTATAATTTGTAACTATAGATGACAGAATGGCGTAATGTTAGACAAGCAAATAGCAAAGCACGGCAAGCGCGATTGGAAGAGAAAAGAAGAAAAGAAAAGAAAGAATCCTCACCGCCACCACCACCTCCATTGCCCGATGTTACAAAGCCTATAAATGCACCTGTGCCTGAAACAACAATTCTTACTCCACAGCCTTTATCTCCACCTGCCAATGATCTTCAAGATCATGTAAAAACAAATGGTCTTGACTATGCTGATTTTGATAACGATACAAGTAGCCCGTTTGACAATATGGAATTAAAATCAATCAATGAGATGGAAGAACTTGCTCAGGTCAATAAATTATCTTTTAATGCAAATTGATTAATGAATCATGAACTCAACACATTAACATATCTTCTGTTTCTACTTTAGGTATTACAGCCTACATCTCAATGGGTGCCACTGGCGAAACTGGAGAATATATTAAATGACTTGACTGTTAATGATCAATCAGAAATTCAAATGCAAGAGAAGAATGATAGCGTTAAAAATGAAATGATTAATCAAGAAGAAAATAATAAACAAGAAAATATTAAACATCGCAGCGTATCTGCGATTGTACAAGAACTCCAAAGAGATTTGAAAAGACCTATAATGAAGGTAATATTTCTATAAAACGGGGCATAGTGTTTGATAAGTCTGATTCTTCTGTTACTCATGATAGGATTGGAAATCTTGGCCAAATTTAGAAAGTCCTGATACTAGCTCTCATGAAACTTTGAAACAGGGAGAATCAGTGGTAACAAATCAAGTAGCGAACGTACTATCGGATTTAACAGAGGAGGATAAAAAGTTGGCTCGTCATTTGAACGATATGGGATTTCCTTTATCGAGAGCCGCTCGTGCTATACGTGAGTTAGGCGGTCAAGATAATAAAAAAATTGTGGAATATTTATTAACTGTCCAGTCTCTAGAGGAAATAGGGATTTCTGGAGAGGATGCAGAGAAAGCTCTTACCCTTACAGAATATAATCAAGGAAAAGCGAAAACCTATTGTGAAAATTTACGCACTTTACGAGACTTAGGTTTCCCTGAAGCAGAGGCATCTGCCGCACTTTTAAAGTGTGATATTGATCGCGACAGAGCTTTAGATCTTCTAATATCTTGAACGTAGAATTATATTTATGATAATTATTATTAATGTGGTCTAAACAAATTTTTTATTGTATGAGAGTTATAAATTTGCTAAGTATGTATAAATAAACATTTTTAATCATGAAATGTTTTTTTAAGAGTATAATAAAATGATTAGTTTATTTGATGAAAATTAAAAACGTTAGCCATCGTAAGAAAAAGTAAAATATGCATAACTAAATATTTTGATAGTAACGTTAGGTAAATGTTTATGGGAAATATTCAAAATTTAATTTAAAGACATTAAACTCTTTTATTTTACTATTTACAGAATTTTTTAAAACAAAATATAGTTAATTTATACAATGCCATTTGTATCTCACTGTCATGTTGGATTCTTTAGAAAATTCGAAAGCACATCTGCAAAATTAAAATGGGTCTAACATTAAATATGAACCAACAGTTAATATTTGCCTTACCTTTTACAGCAGCATAATGCAACTGTTGTTATAGACTCTATATAATGACTAACTCCAACAATAATCCAAGCTTCTGCGAAGATTGGCTGTTGACATCGAGAATTTACGCAAATGCTAGCTGGGCCATTTGTGAACAAGTTACATGAAGCATAATTAATAGAATGCATTGTAAAATCAAGTTTATGGCAGTTCTTTGTCGCGATTTGTTCATATTGAACATTGATATTTATAGGTGATACAGAAATATTAAGTGTATGTTTATACCTGAAATTCAAAGGATCTATGGTCACAGGACCAAAGGATATTGAGCAGTTACTAAGAATATTCTAAGCAAAGAAGGTATTTTTGAGTACCTTTCGGTATAAATTTTTCTCAATGCTAATTCCCACAAAGAAACAACAGTATTTTCTTCTACGTTATAAACTTTCAGTAGCTGACGTGGCAACTCAATTATGTAATCAGTATCCTCTTCATGCAATGCATTTATCTTTAATTTTATATTTGCATGTAACGTTGTGTCCTCGTACTGCATTCTAAAGCATCTGTGATTATTCATGTATGTATTTATATGTTCAATAACAAATATGATTTATTGTTGAGAAGTTAAGCGAAATAAAATATTACAATAGTTTTTAAAACAATGATTTTTCCTGTAGGATCATGATAGAGTTATATATTTTATATCTAGTAAGATGTGCTCACCCATATCCAGTTTATGGGAAATATTCAAAATTTAATTTAAAGACATTAAACTCTTTTATTTTACTATTTACAGAATTTTTTAAAACAAAATATAGTTAATTTATACAATGCCATTTGTATCTCACTGTCATGTTGGATTCTTTAGAAAATTCGAAAGCACATCTGCAAAATTAAAATGGGTCTAACATTAAATATGAACCAACAGTTAATATTTGCCTTACCTTTTACAGCAGCATAATGCAACTGTTGTTATAGACTCTATATAATGACTAACTCCAACAATAATCCAAGCTTCTGCGAAGATTGGCTGTTGACATCGAGAATTTACGCAAATGCTAGCTGGGCCATTTGTGAACAAGTTACATGAAGCATAATTAATAGAATGCATTGTAAAATCAAGTTTATGGCAGTTCTTTGTCGCGATTTGTTCATATTGAACATTGATATTTATAGGTGATACAGAAATATTAAGTGTATGTTTATACCTGAAATTCAAAGGATCTATGGTCACAGGACCAAAGGATATTGAGCAGTTACTAAGAATATTCTAAGCAAAGAAGGTATTTTTGAGTACCTTTCGGTATAAATTTTTCTCAATGCTAATTCCCACAAAGAAACAACAGTATTTTCTTCTACGTTATAAACTTTCAGTAGCTGACGTGGCAACTCAATTATGTAATCAGTATCCTCTTCATGCAATGCATTTATCTTTAATTTTATATTTGCATGTAACGTTGTGTCCTCGTACTGCATTCTAAAGCATCTGTGATTATTCATGTATGTATTTATATGTTCAATAACAAATATGATTTATTGTTGAGAAGTTAAGCGAAATAAAATATTACAATAGTTTTTAAAACAATGATTTTTCCTGTAGGATCATGATAGAGTTATATATTTTATATCTAGTAAGATGTGCTCACCCATATCCCAAAATATTTCTATAATCTTGAGTAAGTGTATTTTGAACTTGTGAAGTTAATTGATAAAGAAGTGGAAAAGACAAATAATTTAAATACATATTTGCATCAAACCTAATGCAAGGGGATGATAGAAATCCATTCAGTGGTAAATACCTCAGCCTATGTAAAAATGATTCCATGATTATTTAAGATAAAGTTTATTTAAGATAATTTAAGATTATTTAATTGATTATTTGATGTAACAACCTGTTAGAGCACACAGAAATTGTTGACAATTGTGGTGCTAATGTCAATCTGTTTGGGAGTTCCTTGAGACAATTATTGTCTGCGTTTAATTCTTTTAATTTAGGCAAGGAACCCATCCATTCTGGCAATGCAAAAAATTTGTTTCCAGAGATTGATAAGATTTCTAAATTATGCATTTGATTCATTTCTATAAAATTGATATAAATGATCGACTTGATATAAATGAAACTTTAAAGAGGCTTTATCAGATAAGACTGTTTTGTTAGACAAACTCACCGAGCGGTAACTTTTCCAAATAATTTTGATTTAACAATAAACTTCTTAAACTAACTAAGTTTCCTATACAAGGAGGTATTTGCTTCAATTGATTAGCACTTAAGTCAAGGACTGTCAACTGAGTCATCTGACAAAGCCCTACAGGTACTTCCTTCATTAGATTTCCATAGATGTATAAATTAGTAACATTGAACAATTCCATAATCCACGGTGGTAAGGTAGTAAGCTTATTCCATTTTAAATATATTTCTTGTATGTGACCTCCATAGATCCTTATTGCTTCAGGAAATTCCGTGAGTCCACGGCAATTCCAGTGTAATATTACCTTGCTTTTGATTTCATTTACCATTTCTGTAGAATCTGAGTCCATTTGTAAATAAGTTTAATCAAAATTGTGTTCATGTATAAAATTGAAGGAGTAGATTCTGAATTTCTGAGGTTGGTTATCAACCTTCAAGATATGCTCAAAATAACTTGGCCTGCTTGAAAGATTTATATTAATAACCTATTACGTATAACAATATTATATGATTTGTAATTGTTTTCCATGTGAAACAGTATCTGTATCAATAATAAATTAATAGAATTATAAAAAAAGTTTTCATATACAAAAAGAATAAACATAATTTCTTTGAGTTTGTACATAAGTATTTTATTCATGCTGTTACAGTCATTTAATTTGATATAATAGCATTAAGCTCTATTAAGTGAGATTACGTATTTGATAATTGTTTAATGCATCTTTTAATCAAATAGTATTTGACTTCCTATTACATCATATGTTTATACTTACTGTTTCCATAACAATGATGAAATAAAGTGAACAGTAGGTAAATAATGATATGTTACTGCATAATTTATTTGATTAAATTTTATGAGACACATTGTTAAATCTGGTTAAACATGTGATTTATAAACAAGATAATCACAAGGAATTAATTAATGTGAAACATGCCTTTTAATGGTTTTATACAAATAGCCGGCTATCCGATTATTCATTATCCTTTTCCAATCTTACCGATCACTTGTTTATCATAATAATCAATACGCGTTGAACAATGTGTGTTTATACTGTTTATTTACAACAAAAACGTGTAAAAACAGCTGATAGTTCGCGACTACCAACTTGGATTTCCTTCAAAAAAATAAACCAGTTATTATAACTAGACAGTATTTACCCATATATTTATAATTGTGAGAAGTTGGTATTCCTGCGGATATAGATAATGTATTATTAAAAGAACTAATTCAAACAAATGTAAGTGTGTGTTGCGGATGTTCTGAATGAAAAAATAATACAAAAGAAAAACAAGAATTTAATTATTGTATTATTTTTGTTGGACTATTTCATCTATGTGCTGTACATAGTTCGTGATTTATCCCTTCCCTTAAGGAAATAGAGTGGGTGGGGAGGCGGCAGCCATATTATCAGTGAGGTGTCAGTCAGTATTGTCTGAACGTGACAGGATTTTTGGGTGTGGATCATACAATTTCCTGCCGTTTTCTCTAACGGGTATTAGTGCAAGTGCAAGTGCCACCGGCCTACCGTGAATGTGGCACATGTGTCGTAGAATTTATATCTTATAATCAGAATAATGTAAGTTCTGCATATTCAGTTGTAGATTAGCATTAAATCGGATATAATACTTACATACAAATATATTTTGTACGCATACATTTTTGTTCGAATATTTTGTTATTCTTTAAGCACCTTCATATATTTTTAAACATTCACGTTTCAATATTGTTTCACGTATGCATTTATGATTAAATCTTTACCTATATATGTAGATTATAATTTTGAAAAGTAATACTTCTCTTACGTAGACAATCACCTCAGAAGTAACTTCTTTTTTCTAACGTAGTCATTTCTATTATAAATACCTTTTACTCGTTCGATCAATACATATGTACATTTCACTTATTACGATAGGTAAATATATTTGCTTCATAGTTTCATTTTTTGTGGGTGATACGTTTTGTTTCAACGTTCTTTTCACGTGAAGGATCAACTAGTAAACACATCGACATGTATAATTTATTTCTTAAAGTAGAGTATCTTAGCAATCAATTTTATAATCACGTACATGTATATACTTTTATTGCAACGCGGAATGCTCGATATATCTCGTGAATCATTTAGCAATCACCTTCTATCCTTTGAAATAAAACGAAACGACAAAGATGGGATACGAGATTACATTTCTGTTAATCCTACGCATTTCTAGCTAACCTCAGCAATCATGTACAATACTTCACGCTACATCATACTAGTACTAGTATTCACATATAATGACATATTCACAAATTCTTTAAATACTTTCCCGATGACTGAACTTTTCGAGTCAGATTATTTTCGTCCTTACTCAACATAATTTTTAACAACTAATATATTAAGATCAAAAGATTAGTTCGCTTCTTATTAATATAATTCACAACATTATAAGTCATGTGATAATTATAAAATAAAATTGTGTCACCAGTAGATATATTTTCCTATTGGAATGATACGAATTTCCTGTGAATGAGCAACCTTGAAATATGCTTCAAAACACGATTCCTTGTTTCTTATCATCACTCTTCTCTTCATTCTTTAGATCGCGTTCAAATTTTTACCTCATGACATGTGTCGCGCTCACTCACATTTACTTAGAATTTTTTCCATTCTTCTGTACAAGCATTTTACGTTCAAAACATGTGTACATTCGATTATTCCTCTCTATGTGAATTATGTCTACTTCAAATTGAACTAGAATTTTACCAATTTACAAGGTAATCGCGCGTTTTTTGCCATTCGCGTAAACGGAAACTCGATGATCAAATATTTTAGACTTCGGACGCAGTAGTCGAAAATGGAAACTTTATTAATAGATACGTTTTATCTTTATACTTCGCGGAAAGTTGGACGGATACGGTGCATAGAGCTTTTTTACTATCATTGACAAAAGTTAGGAGAGATATCAACAGTTCAACGGACGTAGGAGTCCTCGATAAAAGGGGAATGCTAGACGCAGTATGCAGGCACTCCTTGCTCCTAGCGGATGTCGGTCACGCGGGTTTACATACATTATAACCTGTCTCTTCTTCCAATATGGAGACTTACTGTACGCAGTACTATATAGACGTTTCAATCCTATTTCTTTTCTTTAAAACATGACTTCGCAATATTTCACTTAATTCGCTAGGTGGGAGCTACTGGCAGTTATATATAATAATTATGCCATAATTCATTGCTATCATGTTGTTATTAAATATCTATCATGATCGTATCTATCATAAAAGTATGTACCTTCTGATAGCTAGTGAATAAACAGATATACTTTAATATACTGTGTGGATAATTTAATAAATAAGGCAGAAAGGCACGAGTTTCTAATAATCCTTGAGAATGTCAACAAAGCATTTTGTGATATTAGTATCGTAGATACAGTATGGATGCCATTAATTTAAATTCATTTTTGTTTCAGATTAATATTTCCACCGTCGAGTAGGAAGAAAACGAAACTGTCAAAATGCCGAAAACGGTATGTGTATTTCGTTAGAAATTTAAATTGTGTTTAGAGAGATTGTATACAATTAGAATAGAATACGTGTATCAGTACTTCAGTAATTTATTATATTATTTACATACCTATCAAATCGCAGTGACGAGGAACTAATTTCTGCCATACGGAGAGTTCTTTCCTTGTACCATTATGTACGTCAGAGAGAAAATCATGTCAGCAAATTGTATGCGTAATCATTTGATCACATTTTGAATCAAATAACGTTGATCGCGTCGATGAACGCAGGAACCGTTCATTGTTGAGAAGTTCTTCCGTACACCCGGTATTTTAACGCAACGCTGATTGGCTACAGCTATACGCACCGGCTTCCTCACGTGACCACTTTTACCTTGTCTCTTTTCCTTTTGCGACTTTACCTATGATTCGGAAAGAGAGGGACAACGATGCATCGCCTTGTGAGAGGAAAAAGTGGGGGGAAAGACCCGCTGCCGGTTGCACTTGCCCCTTTAGCCCATTGTCTGAGACGTCGGACTTCGGGCCGGCAAAAGCTGACAGTCGAACGTTCAAATTCGTACGATATTGAGTGCTTTCCTCGGGTTTCAACGGTGCACAGAGTTCCAAAAATTCACAGTGTCCCATTAAAATATTTCATTCATCTTTGCTGCTGCTAATATAGAATCCGTGATACTAAATCGATTCATACCTTCTCTCAACGGTTTACGGTTTGCTCTCGTTTGAATTCGCGTTCTTGTATGATCGCAGCCATGGTTGCCGGTGCTAAAATGGTAAGCGTTTCTGTGATTCGGTTGTTATTTTACAGAATCGTTTGCGATAATCTGCCTTCTCTAATTGATAGGGATTCAAATTATTGTTGGTTTACGAATTATTTATCCTTTTCTAAGCGTAAATGTATAACACATTCATGAATGAAGAGGGTTAGAAACTTAGAAGTAGCGTCCTATCTATCGGGTGAAATGCACAGATTTATCTTAACATACACATTTTCGGTTTCTTTCTTTGCCTATGAAGATGAACGTCAGGGTGACGACGATGGACGCCGAACTGGAGTTCGCGATCCAGCAGACAACAACTGGGAAACAACTGTTTGACCAGGTTGTAAAAACGATCGGACTCCGCGAGGTGTGGTTTTTCGGTCTTCAGTACACGGACACTAAAGGCGATCTGACGTGGATCAAATTATACAAAAAGGTAGGATGACAGGTTATTTATTTACTAATTTTCTCAATTGTCCACGAGATGGTACTTTTAAGAACGTAAATAATTTAGAGCTTACCTAGAGTTGCTTCAGCGTGAAACATGATCTGTTATTTCCTCATCTCTTGCCATGTATTCACTGCTTTTTTTCAAAGGTATTTAGTGTGATTTGTATTTAAGTAGGAAAATTGCTTTCACGAGATAAATGTTCGTAAGACACGTGAAGCAGTACGTACTGCGTGTAAATAACTTTGCTGGTTGGTTACTTTAGAAAATATAGGTGTATATCATTTAATTCTTTCCACAAGTTAAGATCAGAAGATTCTTCCGATTAAACCTCGTTCTAATAAAATTGTAGCAGAAAACATTGAATTCTTATCGAACAAAATTCTCTCCCTTGTTACACAAATGTTATAAACAATTATTAGGGTCTTAAAATGCAATGAATATTCTTATTCAGTATGCATGGTTTTGTGGTTCTATACAAACTTTTGTTTTCAATTATTCATCAATGACATGCAATAAACATTTATGTTAAGTTGAAAAGAGCGCGTGGCTGATATTGATTGCATTCACGACCAGACGTTTACGTTAACTCGATAAAAAGTGACCTAGGGAGAGATGTGACGCTGGATGCTGATGTCATCGACTTTCGTACATTTGTTATGTACAATTTTAGGCTTGACGCAGACTTATCTTTGAACACTGTATAACCGATATTTCACTCGTCGAAAATAGAAGTACTTATTGTGTTTAAAAAGTCGTAAATTTTGTACGATAGGCTAAATGTAGTATTTCTGCTTAATTATACGTGACTTAAGCTTCTACACGATTTGAAGTACAGTTACGGCCAAGTAGATGTTCCATTTGCTTTCACTCTGGTTGACGTGTAGACGTATCTTCACCTTGACACAGTCGCGTTTGTCCTCGCGTCGTCATTTCTTCTATGAGTTTCAACATTTGTGCGTACTGATTAAACGTGACCACATTTTGAGATATCTCACTTTCAATTATATACACATATACATGCGTACCTGCTATTTTCCCTTTGTTCTCGTTCTTTTAATGAGAAGTATGCCGGGTATTATTACCGATCGCAAAATAAGATTCGTGTATTGTTGAAGTATGCGATTGCCTGGTGAAATTTAACTTGATTGCACATGGAAACGGGAAAACCATCGAGGTTTTACTAGGAAATATCTATTAACAGGAATCTTTTGCGGTTTTGAGATTTATTTATGAATTTTTTATTTCACTGAAGGATATTCCTTACCTTCCCTATGCATTTCTGGGTAATTGGGAATTATTAATTCTAAATAACTAGTCTTGTGTTTTGTTCTTTCGAACAGAAACTAGGCTTTAGTTGTGCTTGTATCAAGTATAAATTATTTCGGAACTTGAATAACGGGAAATACAAGAAACTACTATAACTTTATCATTTCAACGATTGTGGAATGACTTATGAAATAGATCAAAGACTGAAGTAGAAGTTTCTTTTTACTTCTTAAATACTTTTAGTAATTCATTTGATTAAAAGTAGGAATTACGTAAAGTAATTATGCTTTTCATTAGTTTTCATTGTTACAAGTGACAATGAACGATCCTACTGTAACATGTACATTAGCATAACAATATGTAGGATGGAAGTAAAGCAGCCTATAGCGGCCATTACTATTCTGTAGAAAATGTAGTATCCTTAATGTATCGAGTGTGATCACTTCGTTGTATATCTCTAGAAATGGGAAGAAGTGATACATTCTTTATTTCTTATGAAGACATTAAATATGTATTTTGTTCCTTATCTAATCTAATCAATTAATTGCCTTATGATGTACTATTGGAATTGTATTATTGGAAAGTCCAGAATTTTGAACACATATTCGAGGTATAAATTGTTAAAAAAATGGTACGATTTTATATATTGTTTTGTCCTGGAAAGTTTGTGCGTTGGAGAAAATCTATTAGTTGGCAGTGTAGCAAATTCGTTGATCCGTTATAAAAAAAAGGGGTAAAGAGAAATGTGTCGCTTACTCCTCGAACCGCTAAGTGATACCCCAGTATGGAGAGGCTAGTACGTATCCGGTTGGGTTCAGTAGACTTTTTCTTTAACAACTAGTGAACGATTACACGCAGCCGGAAAATGCGATAACGAGGGTGGTGAAGAAAAAGCTGAGGAAGAAAGTTCGAAAGCTGAGAGGTCGCTCGGACTCGGACACGGACGACGACGAGTTTGAGGATGACCTGGTAAGCGACGAGAAGAGAGACTCTGGTTTCTCACGTTCGGAGATTCTTCAGCGTGGAAATTGGAAGGAAGGTTTCGAATGAATCGAGAGAGAGAGAGAGAGAGAGAGAGAGAGAGAGAGAGAGAGCGAGCGCGCGCGTAAGAGTCGGTAGTAAAGACAAATAGGTTAGCGTTCTTCAAACTCTGGTCAAGAGAGAACACGTTCGCTTAGGAAACTTGATGAATACTTATAACTTTATGGCGATAATGAATTTTTGTAGAATGGGGTTGTGTAGGTTATTTCTTCATATTGAACCGTATAGGCAATCTTGTTGATAAGACAAATTCCGGAACAATAGTAATTCTTTTTCATTTGATAGTCACGAACTGTAATAAAAATGTTAGATGAAAGGAAAACATTGAATCCATAGTTGTAGCTATTCTCCCTTCAGGTCTGTGAAATTATTTGGGAAGAACAATTTGATTACTTAATTATTTTATTTTCTAGTACTATATTACTCTAAATATATGATTAAAATGCAGTTACTTCGCAGTAGAGCAATCGTGATGATAGTGAGCAAAAAAAAATGAGTAAGTAAATCGGACGTGATTTTTCTGTTAGGTAGTAGCAATCGATGTTCAGCTTTCTAAAGAACGTTATATTCCAATCCGGTTGCGGAGCACCGGTTTGCATTTTTCTTCGTGTTTCCGTACATTCTATTTAACGCTTGGTTTGATCAGCGTTCACAATGTAATCTATCTTTTAAAACATTACGCTTCCTCGGAAAACCTCAGTATCAAACCGTGTTATCTTCGTGCTTTCGAACGATATAACGATTACGTTACTTTTTGAGAGTGTATGTTTCGTAAAGTAAATTGTGGCGCTACGAAATGAGAGATGTCGTCAACTGGTCTTTAGAGGAATATGGCTTATCAATCGTGCTCCGCAGGTGCGATAAAAGAAAATAATTGAGCAGAGAACGAGCACATTCCGTCGTGCATTATATTCGTAGAGGCGGGGACTGTTTTTATCAACGGGTTCAGCCGCAAGTGCGTTACGTCAATTGCATGAAAATAACGCGACTGATGACTCATTACGTAGGCACCATTTAAGGAAATCGAGAAGACCGTCCTCCCGTTGACTTCATCCTAAAATCTAGTCACCTCTGTCGCTGTATGGCCTTGTTAAATGTGCTCGTGGCCTGGTTATTACTCAGGAAAACAAAAACGTGTACATAAATGTGTAATTAGTGCGTACAGCATGAACGTACAGTTTTTCCGCAGCTTTATGAATAGAGATTCGAACATGGGTTTGATAAATCGTCTGTAGGTTCGCGGAGGGAAAGAGTTGTATGATGATAGGCCGAACTAAAATTCTCTATAAATGAATATAAATAAATCTTTCTTGATAAATATCCATTTGATGAGTACAATGAATGCATATTACATTTGGGTAATGTTTAGTTAATGTTTAGCTCTTGTTGTCTTGCGTTTAGGCAGTTTTGCCTGTATGTTTATTTGCCAATATGTTTATATTGACTACGATCACATAATGTGAAATCGTTATTGCTAGAACTGATATGATAAATAATGTCCTACACGTATCCTTGATACCTCTTTAATCATTTATTACTTACGACAAAAAAGAGCAAAAACACACACAGTCTGTTGAATAAGTTATATATTAAAAATCAGAATTCTTATACCTTTTTATGAAAGGATAAAAAATTGGGCATACTTGAATATTTCATGAAAGTAATTTTATCCAATAAAATAATAATATTTATTCCTGTGAAAACCAGCTCGGGAAAGTGGTGAAATCAATGTAAATCATCAAGTCTTCTTTTTAGTTATATTGGTAATTTTAGATGAATCCAAATAAACCTGAGTCTATCTCATGAAAAGGAACAATATACAGTTCACGGACTTAGGAATATAGGTATTTGATCTATATGGTCGAAGGATTAGATATACATAGGTATACACGTGGTAGAGTGCGGTTGAATCACGTCAGCCATCTTAGGATTTCGTTTTATGGGGGAAATACAAATTGATACAAAGTTCCTGAAGGAACGTGTTTTGTTGATTCGTAAGAAGTAGAAAGTAATTTTTCCTCAAGAAAAGCCTTTTCCGGGTTGTATCAATTTCCCCATTTCTTTTAACATTCAATTTCAAAAGTAATTATTCATCAAGACATGTCAAAATTAAGAGTATATGTTGCGGCAGAGAAAGGATTCTCTATCTACTTACTTTTGCTCTATTGTACTGCAAGTTTACATTGATTTCATGATTTTTCAGATTTCATCGAGTATAGGGATTCATAGGTTTATTTGAATTCATCTAAAATTACCAATATGACTAAAAGGATAACTTGACGATTTACATTGATGTCATCACTTTCCCAAGCTAGTTTTCACAGGAATGGATATTATTATTTTGTAGGATAAAATTATTTTCATGAAATATTCAAACTTGTCCAGTTTTTTACTTTTTCATGCAAAGGTCAGTTTTTATTGGAGATTTCACAACTTTCACGAGGCCTAATGATGGTTTACTGTGAATAAAAGTATTTTTAATATTTTGTTAAGTGCTGTAGTACTTTACTGTACTGTAGTGTAAGTGAAGTGTACAGTTCAGCGATAGATTAACTCGTATCCGCGAGTATAATTACCATGCATACTCTGACTATATTCGTTCTAAAAAGAGGACAAGTATTTTTAGCAGATTTCGGCGACTTTTTCACAACGATCATTTCGTTCATCTGAAACCATTGGTAGTTTGACGTACCATCTTCGTATAATGTTCAGATTGAACACTGTTACCATAATGAAAGACCGCATTAATGACATTATAGTATTTATTTTTTATACATACTTTCGCGGTTGATACATCACGAATTTTAAGATTATTTATTGGAGGTCATTTCATAGTAATTTCACATGGGTTTATATCTTCAGGTTTATACTACTATACCTTGAGGTCGTCTCCACATGAGACAAGAATGAGATGAATAATGAATTTGTCGCACGCGGTATCCTTATTCCGATTACTTTGCACGTATACATATATTTTTACGCAAGGGACAATGTTAATGTTCTACTTGAGTGCTTAAGCAAAAGACAGTATTAGATACACTGTTAAAATACAACCGCGCGTTTAATCCCTTTAGGAATGCTAATATGCCTAAGCCCGTTTACCTCTTTAGCTTGAAATCAGTGGCTCATACAGATGAATAGTCTTCTTTCTTTCGAAAAACGTCTTTGAATTTCAAAATTTATATTTTACAATACTTCATAAAGAAATGCAAATAATTCTAAAATATTTTGTGACAAATAATACACATTTACGGAGTTCAATTTTTTCTTCAGTCAGATGCAGATTTTATTACAATGTATTCATTCCTTTATATGTGTCCGTTTCCTTTATTTCAATAAAATTTTCAAGGAAATGTAACAAAATTCATTTGCCATGAAATTTTCTAAGAATTGCAAACTCATTGGCGAATGATTTCGAAGAAATGAATTTTATTCAGAAATAGTAGCGGTTCGCAACAAGCCGTGGATCAGTAAGGCGACACAGGTGCGCATACGCTTACCTGTGGACTGTGGCTGGTTATGTAACACGTTACAGACTCCAGCAATTGGCAAACGATATTCCGTGTGCGGCCACGTAGCCAGACGATGTCTCTCTTGTACTTTTTTTTTATCATCTTCAAGACACAGTTGATGTTTAAATTATCGGCGTGTACTGCAAGGACATTCTGATAGTCTGTTGTTTATAAGTCTCGTCTATTTCTGCATTTGATCTGTATGGAATGTCTGCAGCTATATAAGATCGAATCTCGAATAAATTAGAGTGTAACGTTACCGTCTACTATAATTTATCATAAAGTAAGATCGAAAAGCACTGTATCCTATGAGATTCCATTTAATTCTTGCGTTTGGCTAGATTTAGATATAATGAAAATTTTTTCGTAAAAACGAGACTGCTGCAATTCACTTTAACAGGTGATCGCATCTGATCTCATGTGCTTGAGTTCTTGACTCACTTTATATAAATAGAAATGCGAAACGTGAATCAACGCAAACAATAAAATATATTACAGATATTTCGTAATTACATCACACTGGAGAATTTTGATAAATTACGAGATATAAACTCCTCAAAATTCGGTGAATTTTGCATTGGATAGAAATATAATCCGAGAAAAGTCGTGAGATTAATATTAAGGTGAAATGTATGAAGATAAAAGTTATCTCTCATAGCTTTATTTGTTGATGATGAAACGAACATTTAAAATCTTAAGTATAACGTTATTTATACCTTGGGGCATACTTAGTAACCTGTGGCGACAAACGAAACGCTATAAATTAAATTATTCCTGGTACTTACGTGTATCGTTTAATGCGATTAACCAGCTGAATCATAAGATAAAATTCGTTATATATTTAATAACGTATGCTTTATCTGCGACGTGAGATTATGCATTTATATTGGAATTCTTTTCTTCTTTCTCTCTTACTTTTTCCAAAGCAGAAAAATATAAGTATCCTTGAACATCGTGACTCACATCATGTTTTTAGAGTATACACTTACAATGGCATTATACCAATTGATTTATTAAATAAATGCATAATTCTATTCATTCGCACAGTAATTTATGAAAAAATTGGTGATTGGTTGACAGATTTTTCTCTTTTCTATAATTTTTTCACTTCTTATTGTGTATATGCACACATGAAATTATTAATAGTATTGAATACGACTTGCTAATTTTAATTGATATCTTCTTTAACGAAGTATTAATTAATTAGTTGACCAAAATGTATGATGCATTGCTAAATTTAAGACGGTATGCGTATCGGATTAGTACCTATGTGTAAACTAAACTTACTAAACAATGTACTAAACTGATGGTAGCATTCGAGAGTGTATCCTACAGTTTTAGTAGATTAATTTTGTTGGTTTGCTATGTGTGTGTAAGATGAGTAATAGAACGTACTTTCCTGAAGTACGGTTTTATCACAAAACAATGATTTTATCATGAAGCATTAGCTTTATAAGGTGTATAGCACATATCTTCATATTGTCCTTTGTCTATCTGTGTGGACGTCTTTGAAATTAATGGGTTTTTGTACGTTTTCCATTTGGGAAGAGGATGACTGAAGTTTCTGACGTATACAGTAATTTTAAAGACGGGCATATGGACAAGACATCATAATCGCTTATTCGTATACTTGAACTTTAACATATTTTTATGCTTTGAACGCATGCCAACCGCAATACTAACAACTGGAAGAGTGGACTATTTCCGTTCTTGTCTAGGGTAAGTTACTACAATTTTAATCATGTCGTATAATGAATTATGTGTGTTATACATTACGTCTTCAAGTCGTACAAAGAATAAGGATTATTCGCGCAATTTTACATATAATGCACTAACTATAAGTGTTGCTTTACTATACTCATCATGATACGTGATTTCCATTATGCGTGTGGTTAAGTAATATTTTACATTACGTCGGTTGTGTAATTTCTTGTCTCTTCTATTTAAGTAAAAAATTCTTAATTTGAAAAATGACGAGTGGCGCTGTGAATTTCCTAAAATCTTCTTTTAAATTATTCTCGTACTTTCAATTTTCGTCGACTCCTCGTCCCGTTCTAACTATTGTCTTTAAATTATTTCCGTATGATAAGAATGACAGTATAGCGGACATACATATGTATACTGTATAGATGTTGAGACATGTGTATACATGTTGGGAACAGATATCGGAAGCAGATATTGAAAAAATTCGTAAGGAAGAGAATAAAGTATAGTTGAATAATGCGACAGAAAAAAATATTAATACCAAGCATTTAATATTGTTTCCACTAGAGGAGTTAATAAGTCTCCAAATGACATTCCTGATTTTACGATGTTCACCGTTTTTTATTTGCTTTATTTCTTGGCGACATAAGTAAATGCGGCAAAAACCTATTATTTGCATATCGTCATTTGCCGCATATTATAATAATATTAAATAATTAGCTTACGTGTACTTCTGTTATAATTTCATGGTGCTACCGCGGAGCGTTTTCAAATCGTGACTAGTACGATTTATCGATGTCCTTGAAGCACGTTTCTAATGTCTATCGTACGATACTGAGTTTCAATTCATAGTAGCGCGGTACGTGGCAAACGTATCTACTATGTAAGGATAATGTATTTAAAGAGGCGAAAAATAATTTTTCTTACCAATGTATATGCAACTCGAAGATAAAATTATTTCAAACATGTTATATTTATTATTAGTACGATGTTCAGTAAACTTTGCTAGTCCGTGTTATCAGTAAAACATTCATTAAACCCTTCTAGTTTATCGTAATTCATTCATTGGTATCTAACAACTTTTTTTCGTTTTGATCAGATTAGGTCAGATAGTAGCTTTTATTAAAGTCTACTCATTGAATTGCTTTCCGAGTCAGTGAGTACATATTTTTTAATGGAATTTCATTTCTCAGTTGCAAACTATGTATTAGACCTTGATAATACATCAAGAATAAATTGATACTTGCAGCATAATCCATTGGCCATATCGTAATTCTTCATATTTATTGAGCTGATGATTCATCTCTGACGCGTTGCATGTCCACGAAAATAGCGAGATAAATGAATGATTTTCACGATCCTTTTACCGTCGATTGTTCTGAATTATCTACATGACATACATATATTGGCAAATTGCAGGTGGTTCCGTGCGGCCTTCGAAAATTCTGGCACGTAAGACTATGATTAAAATTTTCTAACGACGTGAATCAAAAGATAATTGCCCCAGCGCCTGGATTAAAATCCTCGAACTAAATTATAACACACTGTTCTTGATTATACTGTTCCTGTCCTGTTCAATAGGATAAGCTTTTAGTGTTTTGCGAGCTCGATTAACGTCGATGAAAAGCCAATTGTTCGGTTCTATACGTTTTCTTGTGTAAATTATGTAATTGTTAATTTTAACCAATTGTTTGCGTAACTGTCCTGGTGCCTATTGACACATTGCAAATTGTATTCGTTATGCATTATCTATTGCTAAATTGAACATGTGTTTCTATTTCACGTGTATAATCATTGATCATCTTCTGTGACTTAAAAAATAACACAATTTTAGATTCACCGATACACGTTGACACGTATTTATTGGACAACAATAATTAATTGAGGATTAATATCTTGGCGCTCGTAAAAAGATAGCTATTTCAATTATTGCTTCTCTCATCACGCATCTGAGGGTTAACGAGATTGACGAACATTTGAAACCTAACGATAAAAAAATAAATAAATAATATTCTCATAATTACATCAGACGTTCACAGCACTTCAACGAACTGACGTCGGTCAAATTATTTAATCAGTTTGATTTATATCTATCATTAGCAAAACGTGCTATTTCTTACTTAATCGATTAAAGAGACTGTTATTAACCGACGTGTCCCGTAAAGATTCGCACGCTTATTATACTTGCAATCGCTATGCACCCCTCAGTATTTATCTTTTTGTTTCAATTATTGTTGTTTTCGTCCTCGTTTCCGTACGTGAAATTATGCAACAGAACAGTAGTATTAATAGTAATTATTAGAAGTCACGATGTCGGCATTGAACTCTGTGTCAGCTCTGGTCAAGGCAGCCGTGTCCAGAGATCCGATTGACACTTCCGTGCGTGGACACTGGCGGATGCAGTTCCGCATTCGCAGTCCAAAGAATGTATTCGTCATAAATAATCGAACACAACTGTGTAATTCATTTGTTTCACGCAATCCTGAACCATGAGTTTTCATTTAAAAACATGGTTTTATTGTGGAAATTTAATGAAAATTACGAGTTGTATTCATATTTAGAAAGAACTGGACCGGCAAAATCCAAGCATTTAAACGTACACTGAAAATGATTAATTATAATTTAATCGACCTCATTCTATGGATCTTAAGATTCCATACATTTTCCTTATTACATTTTTTAAAACGAGTTCTTAATACACGTGCCTTATCATTCAGTAACATTGTAAATATAATGGTGCTCAATTTTCATGTGTGATACAACACGTTTTGAATTTATGTCTTTGTGATAGCAAACAATAGTTAAAATATTTATCTCTTTATCTTTCAATTAGTGTCTTCTTTTCATTCTAAAGTAAAGAAAATTCTATCCAAGGGATTGATTTAATCTATTTTGAATTGAAAAAGGTTGCTATTGAATTTAAGTGAACAATGTATAAGGAATTCTGCAGTTAATTTTATAATCACGTGGAAATAAATAATTCAAATACAGTAAATGTTTCATTTCTAACATTTTTATCAATTGACGTAGATATAGTATGATGTGAAATTGTAAAGTAGTAATTGAAAAGGTGTACTTCCTGCAGTTTAATCTTCCAATTTTCTTTTACGTGCTTTAGATAAGATTATCTATAGTCGCAACTATACGTACACCACTGCAGATAATCATTTTCGTTCAAAGCGTTGTCGTAATCGTCATAACAAGACAACTACACGTTTTACGTTTTCACCTACCGCCTTTGTATCTTTTAGAGATCGATAAAATACCTAATATGGATTTCATGGCGATCATATATTTCCGTGATGTATTCCATTATGTATGAGATTATATCTATCTAAAACTCTACTGTAAATAGAGAGTCCGTTTTCTTATATTGCTGTGACTCCGTAATACACATCACATATAAATAATGCGATAAAAACTTGGTAGATCAAAGATCGTATTGATCATATTTTAATGTAATTTTTACCGTTTATCATCGAATGACGTCATAAGAATTTTTAGTCACATCATTTTGCATGCAAATGTCATTATTCCATCGATATACCGATGAGAAAACACATTTGGCACGTTTTGAAGTAATGGAATGATATACCAGTTTGTTATTTGATTTCCGATCTATTACCTTTGCTCTGGTCAGGCTGAGTTGTTAATCCGTGTGCAAATATCTTAGGTGATGAACCAGGAAGTCAAGAAGGAGACTCCTCTACAGTTCAAGTTCCGCGCCAAGTTCTATCCAGAAGACGTTGCCGAGGAATTGATTCAGGATATTACGTTACGTCTTTTTTACCTTCAGGTATAGGCTTATATAATTAATGTTTTTTGTCGGATACTTAAAAGAAAACTGATCAGTAAAATCCAACGATATACATAGCTCAGAAATTGAACAGTGTCATTTTGAACCTAAATATACGAGTCGATATTAAAGTATTTTTGGATGTTAATTACATTTAGGTAAAGAATGCTATTCTTACGGATGAAATCTATTGTCCTCCGGAAACATCTGTATTGCTAGCCTCCTATGCAGTACAAGCAAAACATGGAGATTACCAGAAAGGTACGTATACTGCTGGTTTTCTGTCAAGTGATCGCTTGCTACCGCAGCGAGTTGTGGACCAACACAAGATGAGCACAGAGGAATGGGAAAGCTCGATTACTAACTGGTGGCAAGAACATCGTGGAATGTTACGCGAAGACGCTATGATGGAATATTTAAAAATCGCTCAAGTAACTATTTGCTGATTTTTTTACTTATTTCTATGTTAACACAGTTTACACGTTACATTTCGTTAATTTTTTTTACAGGATTTAGAAATGTACGGTGTGAATTATTTCGAAATCCGTAATAAGAAAGGTACAGATCTTTGGCTAGGCGTTGATGCCTTGGGCTTAAATATTTACGAGAAAGATGATAAGTTAACACCGAAAATCGGGTTTCCATGGTCTGAGATAAGAAATATCTCATTTAATGAGAAAAAATTCATCATTAAACCAATCGATAAGAAGGCCCCAGATTTTGTATTTTTCGCAACTAGAGTTAAGATTAATAAACGAATTTTGGCATTGTGCATGGGCAATCACGAACTTTATATGCGCAGACGTAAACCTGATACAATTGATGTACAACAGATGAAGGTATTTTTCTTACAATATTGAAAAATACGTTGCAGTTAATAAATTATTCCTGTATCTTAAAAACAATATTTAAAATTTCAAGGCTCAAGCCAGAGAGGAGAAAATCGCCAAGCAGCAACAAAGAGAAAAGTTGCAATTGGAAATAGCTGCAAGAGAACGCGCAGAGAAGAAACAACAAGAATACGAAGAAAGGCTTCGAAATATGGCAGAGGAGATGGATAGGCGGAAAGCCGAATTGACAGAGGCCCAAGAAATGATTCGACGTTTAGAGGAACATCTTAGACAATTACAAGCTGCAAAGGAAGAATTAGAGGATCGCCAGAAGGTATGTACCATGTAATGTAAAATTCAAAATTAACATACCTCTCATGCGTGATATTATTAGGAACTCACGGCTATGATGGAGAAACTTGAACTTTCACATGAAATGGAAGCGGCAGAACGTGCTAAACTTGAACAAGAAATCAAAGCTAAGCAAGAAGAAATACAGCGCATACAATCTGAGGTAGTGGCGAAAGATGCTGAAGCAAGGAGGCTTGAAGAAGTATTTGAAGCTGCCAAGTACGTGACGTCTTTGTACTTTTATGTCTGCAACTACGAGAAGGAATGTTTAGATTGCGAGAAGGAACGCATATTTTAAAATCATAACGTTCTGCATATAGATTGAGGCAAGAGGAAGCTGATCGGCCATATCAAACTAATAACACACCGCATCATCATCATGTTGAAGAAAATGAGGAAGGCGAAGAAGAAGGAGAAGACGAGGTGTCTCATGGTGATGTTACTAAAGATCTTGCAACTGACGAATCGATAATCGATCCAGTCGAGGAACGACGCACTTTAGCAGAAAGAAACGAACGTCTTCATGATCAACTAAAGGTATTAACCTATTTACATATATTTATCATGCTCTGATGAAGTGCATTTCAGTATTACAATATTTTATAATAACAAATGTACGTTTTTTAGGCCCTGAAACAAGATCTTGCACAATCACGCGATGAATCAAAAGAAACTGTCATGGATAAAATTCACAGGGAAAATGTGAAACAAGGTCGTGATAAGTACAAAACACTTCGTGAGATTCGCAAAGGCAATACTAAACGTCGTGTCGATCAATTCGAGAACATGTAAATTATGTATGCATTTGCCTATATTTGTCTGCCTATTTCATCCCGTCTTTGAATTCTCTTCTGCCTTCCTGTACACGTGAAGTCGAGTAATCATGTATTCTACATGAAAAAGACGTACAGATTCTCTTATTGGTTTATACAGAGATCATTTGTAAAAATTCAGGCATGTCATTTTATAATACTTTTTGGAGATATTTCCAGGTATAAGACACTCGATTTACAGCGTCAACGAGTAAAGTTTATAATATGTATTATTATTTTTCGATTTTGATTCTATACTCTGAGGTACAGCTAAGTAAAAAGCTCTCATGATTGGTAAGGAACGCGAAGAGTGAGCAACTTGTGCCGTCTTCCATGTATGCTTCCACATTGATAACTTTTCAATGACTTTGCTTAAAGAAAAGTGTTTATATATTTTTTCATAACAAGCAGTAATTTCTTTTTTAATTTTAATTGCAAGATATTTGACGGTGATTTATAATAGATTCTTTTTGTTTTTTTTTGCTGAAATACCAAGAGAATTACGTTATGCAATTTGTGAATATTATTTTATTTTTGTCCAAGCTCTATATACAAGATCCTGAATACCGGCTATGCAGTATTTTTTTTTTTCGATATATCACAGTCGGTCTTTAAGAATAACATCACGCATGTGACTTTCTCTCTGATTACCTTTTCGTCGTGATCCTTATCATCGTTGCGTATAGTTCATCCTTGATAAGGATTTGCTCGAGGAAACGTTTTGTATTATTATTTACATTACCGTTTTGCTTTTGTTGATGGATTAATATTCTTTTGTCAATAGCGGTCACTATACATTTAACATTTATACATATCGATTCCAGTTTTATCCTGATTTATCATTTTAATATTTACAGCAGCAAACGTAAACAAAGCAATAGATGAATTAATATTTGCATGCAGTATGAAGGAGTCAATAATATTTTTTCAGTAAGTTGTAATTAATCTCTGAATACCAATTTTGAATAGAATAATACAGCAGAAGTGACCGCTTAATTTATGAAATATTCAACGATATCCGTCTTCACAATCATTGTAGAGATCTAAGCACGAGATACGAACTGTTTGCAAAATTATACATATATACTATTTTAGTATGAACGAATTTCAACTACTGTTTAGTGATTTTATATTAAACACACTCGTGGCCTTTATTAATATACATACATTAAAATATTAGATATACTAGAAATCAGTAATATAATATAGCGACGTGTAGGGATATCGCGTGCCTCTTTGTATTGCATACCTTCAACATAAGGTAATTGCGCGGTTCCTAGAAAAATGGGATAATAAGTATCAAGATTCTTAAAAGCATGAGAGCGAATGTGTGCATGAGAGGAGTGAAAGACAATAAAGAATAATATGTACGAAAGATTGGATGTTAGGGGAACTATGATACGTGACTGTCTGGTACGTCATGTAATAATTTTAAAACAACTTTTTTTTAAAAGAAGATGATACTATGCAACAGTCAAATGAATTAAACTAAAGAACGAGGGTCACCATAATAGCCCATATGCTGCCTATTTTTTGACGGAATGCAAACAAAGAGCGTTATTATAATATGACAGTCTTTTTGGCCTTAATAAAACAGGAAACGTACTGAGAAAGTCTGGAAGCTGAACACTTTCGATTCATATTTGGATATATTACTGTCATCACCTGTTGCAAGTAAACATGAAAGCAACAATACAGGAAAAATAACACAATAGATATTTTTTGATTATATTTAATACTACAATTTACAAATTAGTAGTGGTCTATTATTATTGTATTATTATTATTATTATTATTATTATTATTATTATTATTATTATTATTACTATTATAATCAATGATAAAAAATTACTGTTTTTATAAAAACTGAATATTCTACCCATTAAACGCTTGGCAAGGAAGATACTCCTCAGACATTCCAAGAGAAAAAATGATTTGCATAAAATATTTTTCATCTACGTTGGGGTTCCTCGCTCATTTATAAGATTTGTAAAAAATTATTTTTGTTATATAATTACATATGTATATACGTTATACATACACATATATGTCCGAAATGTACTTAAATACATCTAATATTCAAAACTAATATAAAGATGCTTTGTTTATTCACAAACAAAAGAGTCTATAGCAGCCCTAACGTGGATTGTTAAATGATTTATGTTCCTTATGAAGGCAATGAAAACAGAATTATTTTTCCATATATTATAGTTGTAAATATGTAAATTGCCTTGTCAAAATTCTGGCCTTAAACACGATAAAGGTAAATTAGTATCCAACATGCCTTCGTGAGGATATTTAAAGAAATTAAATGGTGTGCATCGCGTTGTCGGTGCTATAATCTTTTGCGATATATCCAAGCGTATAAAATTAAGGTAGGAGGACATGCATTTTTATCATTAAACAAGTTTTTATAATTCTATTTGATGACATTTTTAGATTCCAATATTTATTGCCGAGGATATTTCATTTTTATATTGAGAAAAAAATGGTAGCAGTATTATTGAACAATTGAAATAACAACACATATTTAACACAATATACGATAAAAAGCGCATAGACATTGTATTTTATTGAGAACATTATTATTTGTTGGTGCGAGGATGTGTGAAAAATCACTTGTACTTTGCTGAGAAGTTAGACATTGTTTAAATAAAAAAAAGATCATATCACATGCGTTAGGTATATTATCAGAATCCTAATTCCCCTCTTTTTGGCTTTGGTAAAAGTATCTTCAAATTGAAAAGTGCATAACTTTCATTGCTGGTAGTTCCAGCATTAACTTAAAATAAATATCTCTGATCTTCAAAGTCTCTAAGTTCTATACTGTTTTATAATAGCTGACGAATTGTGTTCCCATTTCGGTGACGTTTTCTTACCGCGATTTAAAATCGCCCGCGCCTACCACGTGACAGTTGCATTTATTAAACACCTGTTTACATTGTAAATGGCAACAGCGCACGAATATTACGCTGTGCACCTGCGCTTAGTTCTTGAGGGGTGGACTGGGTGGACATCGACGCGTTACGTTGGCTGTGAGGTGTGTGTTATTTACAAAGAATGTTACGTTACGATAATCAAAGTAATTCTGCACAAAATCCTTTTTCCGGGTCGTCCGACGACGATACTGGTTATGTTAGGTGAGTCTTCTTTTGATGTTTGCTCCACCACGTGGTTCGCGCAACTCAAAATGTTATAAAGACAGCACCGGCAAGATTTGCGATTGTTACGATGTCTGTTTTGTTTACTTGTCATTATCTTTCAATTTCTTACGATTTTGATTGTTGACAAGCGTAAATGAATTATCAATACGTGCTTGCAATGAACGACGACATAGAATTGTATTGCGTACGTTTATGATCTATCTAATGTCGCTTTCACTAAGATGACATTCGTCAATTATTTTGTTACCGATTAATTAATTGGCATTTGGCCGTGGCAAAGTGTCAACATACGATTAAAAGTGATCTGCGAGAATGACACAAAAGTAATCATTGTATACTCTATATCGGGATGCGTGGTTAATTCCATATGAATGCCACTTAGAGTGCTTGGTAATTTAATATCTACAATACTTGTTATATACAACATCCTACAATTGCTGCTTCTGCCAATTTGAATTGACGACATACTTATGCACACGCATTAAGACATTTTCATATATACGATTAAATCATATCATGTATTTAAGTCGAAATGACAATGTTAAATATATAGTTTTAATTAGTTCTGCCGTCTACAATCCCATAAAGGTAGACTTATTTTCAAAGCATCAGAACTTTTGACTAAACTATTAAATACTACAAGAAAATCTTTATTACACGTAATGATCAATGTTTTTTGTACTGATTTAAACACGTATGTACTTGTGTAATAATACAGATTTAGATTTTTGTATTTTATGACATGATGTATATAAGTACATACATGCATTTACAGTAAAAAGGGTTCGAGCAGTCCAACAAGCGAATTCGACGATTCAATTCAAGCGATGTGCGATATTTACGGACAGACACCACCGAGAACTCGTCTGAATCGCAAGAAACGTTACATGAAGCAGAAGTTCGGGGGGTAAGTTTAAACACTATTTCTATTCCAAGGTTTCTAACAGTCTATTTTTCCAGTATATTTTCCTAAATCACTTTGATTATTCACACGCGTTCTTAGTTTGAGTAAACGAAGAAAGTCTGAGTTTCTAAAGAACTTAGTAAGTGTTTGAAAAGGAGCATTCTAACATTCTACTTGTATATGTCACGACTTCTTAAAGTAGCATGTTCGAATCTTAAAAGTTGCTCTTTTTTATAATATGTTTCTAAATACGTTTATCTGATGCAATACTTTCTTTCACAAAAAACAGTGCTAACACTGTAAACTGTTTTCTTTGTAACAAAGTTGAAAATTAATAAATGATTAGCATTTAAATAGACTTTGTACGTTACATACTAATATGAATACGCAGCCTCAGTGCAATGCAAGTGTTTCAAGAAATATACCATAAATCACCTTTGTTTGTGGAATTAACTAAAAATAGAATTTCTTAAGATATCTTCAGTTTCGTGACCTTACGTTAAGATGTATTTATTCATTAGTATAAGATGTTGATATGATTCCAATGTTTATGCCATATCTTATTTAAACGGACACAAAGATCGTTCTTATTAGGGAAACGAGATCTTTAGAAAAAGAAGCTCCATCGAAAGCAACGATTCGCAGACGAAATACTCTAGATTCTATCATTTTTAACGAAATGTGCGATAAAGCAGACAAAGATTGCGCAAACGACGTGAATGATGAAATAGTGAAGGATCGAAAATCTAAACGGAGCCTGAAAGTGTTGCGAGGAAGCGAGAGGGACTTAAAACTTGATATGGATGCGGCTTATAGTTATGCTGAAAAATTTGATCATTGCCAAGCGACGACTCCTAATCATATGAAGGTACAGAGTACCGAATGATGATGGAATTAGTGGAATTTAAAACGCTCTTGGTTATTGTCCAAACGTAATACTAATGGAAAGTATTTACAGATTGAAACTCGAAATAGGTTTCGCAGTCTTCGATCGAAGCCTGTTGATATAGAAGAGAAAAAGGCTGATTTTAATATTTATGACCTAGGTTTAATTTTGGACGATAAGGAACCAAACACGCAATCACCGAAAACGCAAAGTCTTACAGAACGAAAAATATTTCATGATACATTTTCCTTTTTAATTACATTGGTATGGGAATTATTGATGGCAATAAAAAGTATGTTTATATTTTAGTCTTTCATTTTTTGAAATTGTTACTACAATTCTTAGGGAAGTACTGAACGTAATTGTCGACGTCAAATGAGTCATGAAGAAACCCGTTGGCAAAACGAATTGAAAGATTTGATCTGGCTAGAGTTACAAGCTCATCATGCTGATCGCAGTCCAATGGCTCAAGATGAATACCTTTGTAAACAACGTGAGGCTGTGGAAGGTTTACTTAAAGAAA
>NW_017159898.1:971219-1029272 GCF_001652005.2 Ceratina calcarata
CAAATTATGAAATAAAAATGAAATTAAAATCAATTATTATTGTTTTACAGATATGATCCTATTGCAAGTGTCAAAAGTACTAACACGCCTTGGATCAACGTAACAACGTGCATCGACCAGATGACAAATCTTGGATTAAGTCCAAACATAGAATTAGGTATTTGCCCAGGATGCCTCTCGATGTATTGCAGAGCATGCGCTCGAGCGCAAGGAGAAGCGTTGCAGCAAATAGAAGGCTTATTAGCCAGATTAGAGGCAGCAGAAGCACTTTATCCTTCATCGCAAGCTTTCGCTGCCTATTATCCTTTGTATAAAAGTACTGAATTTACTGATAGAGTAAAAGCAATGTGTCTTTGGTATAATATGACTAAACACCATCGCCTCAAGTTACAAATACTGGGAAAATTACTTATGATGCTCCATACAAGGAAAAAGATTGATGATACCGGAGATTCTGGTATAAGGTACAATAGATAACGATTTTCAAAGTGAAAAAGTAAAGAATGTATATGTACATATTTGAAAGAAGAGTACAGCTTTAAGTTTCTCTATTCCAGTTCACGTTCTTCGGATATGACCGACTCTTCGGAGCATAGACAAACATTAGTACGGTTTGAAATAGCTAATCAAGAAGACAATTCCAGTCCGACCGATAGTAATAACAGCAACAATTCCTCTATTGGTCTATCCTTTGCACAGTCCTGGCCCTCTACACCCGAAACTTCATTCACATGCGTGGATGACGATAAAACAGATCGACTAGACTTTTACCTAGTCGAGTTTGATCGACATGCTTACAGGTCAATATCATATTTTAAATAATATGTTAAATGATTACAGAAAACGTAGTATTAATATTGTCTGTTAATACTTCTTTGATATTCAGAAAGTACATCGAAGATGTACTAAAAACTAGGGGTTTGAGAAAGAGTCTAAATTTTCTTGAGAGACTACATACTTGCGTTTTAAGGAAAGCAAGACTGACATTAGAGAAAGGTGATGTGAATGAATCTACTAATGAGGAATATGAAGGTGACGAGGAGTTGCGCCGCTATGGTGCATGGAGTCCCGAAGCAAGAGTTTTGAATCTTCCATCCTACCGGTAGAACCATAAAAACTACATGGTCATATTCTACTGCAGCACTGTTGCATTATGAAAGTTAAATTTATTTTCAGGGCTGCGTTTGTCTTTTTATCTCGAGTTCCTTTGGATGTTGTTCACGAATTTCTGAGAATGAGATTAGAACAAAAACCAGTACAACCTAGTCCATTATCTGTTCGACAACTGATGCGCGAACTTAGGGAAGGTCTTAAAATTGCGTGTATCCATCGCGACAGATTTGCTGCACATACCTGTGCAGCAATCGCAAGTGAAAATTGCGAGAATTTATTTTTACAGTGCGTGAAGGATTTCGATGAAAGTTTAAAAGCTGTTTTTGAAGTTTATCTTGATTATCTACAGCAGTGGGTAGAAATGGTACAGCATGATAGTTTTCATAAAAATTTGATTATGGACGAGTGGATATTCGTAAAATCGATAGCTGGGGATGTGCTAAATGGATACGAAATCGCTGGAGCTAAATTTTGGTAAGATTCATATCTAGAATGGTACCTTTGCAATATGGATTGTTCGTATTCGTTTTTATAGTGCGATTGCGAAAACCATGATTCAGCAAGTTAATGAGTTTCTCAATGAAAGACCTCGAGAAATTCAGGAAACCATGGAAGATTGGACTGATGATCAGTACTCCGATAGGTAAGAAAAGCGTTGGTTTCGTAGGTTTATAAATTGTTTTATAGGTACTTATATTATATCTTTCTGGTTCAGATTTCAGCTTATGTCTGTTGGTCGTGAGTGGCAAAGCATGTTTGTAGAAGCACGTGAAAAAGTTGTTAAAAGTATTACGCTTGCAAGGTGCTTAAAATGTGATATTGAAAAGTGGTCTATTTTTAGTACGAAAGTGGACGAGTCATTGACAATTTTGAAGGTAAAAGTAATCAAGAATTAAGTTTGAATCGTGTTTGAAAGAAAATTTTTATATGCAGGAAACAGTTATGGATCTTAGACACGACATTACAAATATAATTCTCAATTTTCAACGTGATCTTAAAAAAGCAAAGGAGCCGTGTACGGAATGTGAGCGGTCTGCAATGCATTCGAGAGTAAGAGAAATACTTCATCAAGCTTATCGGATGGGTTTTGATTATTATAAAGAAACGTGTAAATTATTCGCGCTTGAAGAAAAAGCGATTCTGGCCCGAAGTTTAGTTTCTTTTGCGTTTTTGTGGATGGAATTTGTCAGGACACGGTGTGAACGTGGAAGAGGTTTAAGACCTAGGTGGGCAAATCAAGGTTTAGAATTTCTAATCACAGTGTGCGAACCTCATAATACCAAACATTTAACTGACCAAGAGTTCGAGGAGTTGAAAACTAGCATGGATCGTTGCATTTCACATGTTGTTGGAAGCGCGAATACCGTTACAAACATCGAAACAGAAAGTAAGTTTATCTTTGTTTTACTTTAACTTCGGTAATGATACGTTGATTAACTTGTCGTATTTCAGACATAAAAAAATTATCTCATTCAAGAGCATCTTCACCTTGTCACACTAGAAGTAGAGCAGCAAGTATAAGCTTGTCCCAAAAACCTAAAGATGCTCTTAGATCACCTGAAATATCATCCAATTCCAAAAAAGCTTTGTCGCCAACCGTGGTAAATGGAATTGTGAACACCGTAATAAATACATCTGAGCCCGTTGTTCCGCGACAAGAAAGAATTAATCAAGCCATAATAAAGTTAGAAGTCGAAATTGATGAGAAATTGAAGGGTCGCGAGCTCATTGGACAAGTTACAGACCGAAAAGCTGTTGACAGAGTTCGCATTAAAGCGAGAAGAGTTACTTTTACTTGGCAAAGGGGTATTAAAATAGGTAGGCATATTGTAAATCCGGAACAAGTACAGTTTTTAAATAATTTTATTGCCATTTTAATGAAAAAAAATTTATTATAGGACAAGGAAGATTCGGTAAAGTCTACACCATAGTCAACAATCAAACTGGTGAGTTGTTAGCTATGAAAGAGGTTCAATTGCAACCTGGGGATCATAGGGCGATTAGACGTGTCGCCGAGGAGTTGCAAATATTTGAAGGAATTCAAGATAAACATTTAGTACGATACTACGGATTAGAAATTCATCGTGTAAGTTAACTTCCGTTTATGTAAAATTTATCTAATACTTATATTCTTGTTTATGAAACTAAACTATCTATTTTTTATTGCAGGAGGAAATGTTAATTTTTATGGAATTTTGTGCTGAGGGAACTTTAGAAAGTTTAGTAGCCGGCAGTGGTAATGGTCTACCAGAATCATTAGTGAGAAAATATACCTATCAGCTACTTTCCGCAGTAACAGTACTTCATTCGCACGGAATAGTACATCGTGACATTAAAAGTATGTTCTGCATTGTTACAACTACAACGTAGTAAAACTACAACGTAGAATTTGTTAACTATAAATTTTATGTTTTAATCAAAGCGGCGAATATCTTTTTGACGGATGAAGGCAATTGCTTAAAACTTGGTGATTTCGGAAGCGCTGTACAAATAAAGGCGCATACCACTATGCCGGGAGAATTACAAGGTTTTGTTGGCACCCAAGGTCAGATTTAATTTATTACTAACACGAAGCAGGATTCTGTTTGATGTCTAATACAAATTGTAATATCTTGACAACAGCTTATATGGCGCCAGAAGTATTTATGAAGTCAGAAAGTAGCGGCCACGGTAGAGCCGCTGATATTTGGTCGGTTGGTTGCTGCGTTATCGAGATGGCAAGTGGTCGAAGACCTTGGTCAGATTATGATTCTAATTATCAAATCATGTTTAAGGTAAATTCCATTAATTTCATTCATTTTTCTAAATAATACACATTCTTTTTGTGTTTCAAATAAGTTTAGCTCGTTGTCTTGTTATTTTATTATATAGGTAGGCATGGGCGAGACACCAATGTTACCAAAGAATCTTTCCACCGAAGGCATCGAGTTAGTTATGAAATGTTTACAACATGATCCGAAAAAGAGATGGACGGCAAGTGGTTTACTCACACTTCCGTTTGCACAGACGGATGAAGATTTTAATACTGACTTATCAGCCTCACGTTATCAAGCGTAATATTGTAAATGTTTATTTGTAGATTATATCAGTTTAGAAATATCAAAAATCTCGTTAGATTAACTGTGGTGTTAATTCGGATATATTTACATTACACCAATTTTATTCGGCCGTTCTATATGAATATTTTTACATTTTTATTGTATAAATAATTTGCTAGTTCCTAGGAAAATGTAGATATACAAAGAATAATGTAGGAACTAGGAAGATAATTTGTCAAATCCGTTTACGAAAAATGGTACTAATAGAGATGCCACAAGGAAAGTTATTGTTAACTTATAAACCTATTTTTAATACTGTTGTAAAGAATAGCATAGAAGCAGCAATTTAAATAAGTCAATTTTTAACATTCCCACCTTTGAAAAAGGTACTTGCATAATATATTCGTGTATTTTAAATTATTTCTTGCAATTTGTTCTTTTTTTTTAAACAACAAGTCAAATGCTGTACTGTGATTGCCATAAACGTTGTATTGTACAAAAATTGGAAATAAAGATGAGAGGTAGTGTTACAATTGTGTTTATTTTTGCACAAGGAAACATACACATGGTACAACATATTTGTCGCGAATTAATTAATTATAGAGGTATGCTGTGTATACTTTCCATATAAACAGAAAGTGAAATGTGTTTACAAGTTTTAATATCATTAGACATATTACATACGAAGACGACTATTACGTGAACGATTTATTTGTTGCGACTCCCTTATCGATATCTACTAGTACGATTCTATTATATTTCATAGTGCATACGTAATTATTACAATTTTTCACATTAACGACAGCAGTCTTCGCAAGGAATTATTTTCATAGGTAAATCTATAGGCTTAAGAAGATATGTTCTATTTGCTACGGTGGCTTCCGCCTGATATGCGTGATATTCTTGGCCGCAAAAATGCGAGATTGCAAGACTTGCGATTCGCATAGATACTTTCAATAATTATATTTAATCTTATCTCACGTCAGGCCCGAATACACGAACGTTTTATATATCGAGTATCATTTTCGATAAACTCATCGACGTGTGGCACACGGCATATAAAACGGTCACATAGTTCTGGCCTTAATAAGCATTAAGACTTAAGACTAAATAATAGAGAACACTTTCATATACCGTACACAAACATATGCCCGGAAACGGAGATGTGTAGATTCTTTTATTACATAATAACGCGCGCCTTGATATGTGCGGACATGTTATACATGTAATATATATTCATATATAATTTATTTTATTCAGTAACAGTACAAGGAACTACCACAATTCCTCCCGTTCGTTTAAAGATTTACTCTCTGTTTAAGCCGAAGCGGTATTGCTTAGACTTTGAATATAAAACACCTGACTTAATCAAGTACGCAACAAATTCATTACCTAAGAATGATGTAGATATATAAATACTAAATATGCACTCTGTTTTCGATGGAACATTTACGCTTTGGCGTGAGAAAACAGATGTTAATCACAATGCTAATATGCACACAAGCTATTCCAGAAAAAGTATTAGAGCCGAAGAAAGGTGATTCTGTAAGTGTTTCTGAACGACAATTTCTTTTGTGAGGTATGGTTTTTGAATTATTAACGAAAAACACTGACCAATAAGAGCACCTGTAGGGCGCACGCTAAGCCACGGCAGAGTGTCACGATTCGAACCAATCTATCCGTGGCTGGGCGCAGACCCTACGCGTGCGTCAGTATTTTTCGTTCATAATTCAGAAACCATGCCTCACTTTGCATGTTGCCAAAGGGAATTATTGTTCAGAAACGCCTCTAGAATCATCCCTCTCCGGTTCAAATACTTTTTCTGGGACACCCTGTATATGTGCGCAAGTACATACACATAAGTAGGTAGTACGTTTAGCTGATACAACAAAGTTAAGAAACAGTTTCGTAAAATATGAATAATATTAACAAATGTGCGATAATACGTAACACGTGTCGCATGTTTATGTACTTGTTACATTTTCTAATCTTGTTTTAAATTACACATAAATTGCAACAGTTCGATAGAATAGAGCGAGCGTATAACGGTGTTAGCATGAGAAATAGAGCGAACCGATGAAAGCTCGAATGGTTCGAAGGAAGAGTATTGATTTTTTTTATTATCAACAGAGTTTGGTGCTTAAGAGAAGTAGCGTTAAGTTATAATAGTAATTAATTAAACGTAGACATTGAGGTCTATTCTGACTGGAGTGTGAATTCCTGTAGAAAGAAGTTGTTGCGACAGCGGCCTGAGAGAAATACGGGTAGCTTCAGTCCTACAGTAAAGCGTATCTCATGAGTTTCATTAATATCATCATTGCATGGACCTAAGCGCAATGAATATAGCGCATCGAAACCACCCGTTTTGTGTTTATCTCGGAGATCTGTCTCTCAGTTCAAAATTCAGGTCCTGTTAGAATAGAGCTCAATGGACGTAGATCGTTAACGTGATAAAGAGATAGAGCTATCGTCAACGTTTACCGGTCTATCGAAGAAAGGTAAACCGTTGACCTATCTAAGAATTGGACAAGAGTTTACTGTGCGGGCGCCAACACACGAACGATTGGCCACGTTTAGAATGTGTTGCGACAGACGAGATCCGTGCGCTAGAAATCTTTTCTCTACCTTACCGAGTTAACATTTTTTTTTTTCAGCTTCTATTCGTGTACTCTGTCCCTTCGTTGCGTCCATCGAAGGATATTGCACATAAGAATATTGCACGACAAAGGAATCACTTCTTAAACCCAACGCAAGGCAACGATTTTATTATTAACTTGGGATCCGTGAAAACACGCGAAACCCTCATAAACGCATGCGTATCGCTCTTCTACATGAGATAACTGTTTCGAAATTAAAGAATATAAATACATCCTATTCTTTTATGACCTGATACCGGTGCAATTAAACTACTCTTAGTTGACAACGGTTTGATAAACTTTTATTTTGTACTTGGTGTTTCACTTCTCCTTAATAGAATTTTCTTACTAGACAGAATGTTTTGTTAATAATTATATATATGTATATATACACAAAATCAATGAAATTTACACCTTAAATGATCAACTAACAATAAAATCTATAGACACTCGTCAACAATAAAGAGGAATTCTATTAGTTTTGAAGGGAATCTCGTTCAATCGTTCAGCTACACACTCATAAATTATTCAAATTTCGCAACATATTTGCTGAACATCTTCAAGCTATACATATACATAGATATTTGCATCGTTTCTAAATGTACTTTAAATATTGCTAACTAATTCTTCAATTCCGTTTAACGTTTGATCTCGCTATAGCAAACGTAAAGTGGCAAGATTAAACCTGTGAAAGCACCGATAGTTCAACAATGTAAATTACAATCAACCCTCCAGTGGTTATTAGACATTAACTATCGCTAATGGTTAATGCCACAGATGTTAACTACCATAATGAATTTCTAATAATCATTAAAACCAAGTTACATGGAAGCAACTATAGTAAATAGACAGCGGATTATTATGCAAAATGAAATATGTAGAGTATCAGTTTTGTTATAAATGCATAAAATCCGCAGTCTAACAATAAACCGTTCGCTTTCGGTGGAAAGAAACTTCCAGCGCTCGGACATTTTAAACATTTGAGAACTTTTGTAATGATACTAGCGTTTTAAAGTTGTCTATTACGCGCAACGACTGTCTTTTAAACGTCTTCGTTTTATGTTCTGGTTTGGTCGCCAATTTCTCAGATAAACATTTGTCTAGATATTTAACGCGTGTATTAAATACCTTACGATTTAAGAAGCGTGAGTGCTTACGATATGTGAGACATATTCGATGCTCGAGATATGATTACGTACATGTATATAATATTTAGTAATATCATTTGGAAAGAGGACAACTTTGCTCGTAAACGCAAAATACAGAGCATCGGTAATGCGTTTACCTCGTCGTTGAAAAATTGACTTTACTAGGAAAAGCTTTATCCTAATCGTAGTGAAAATAAAATTATTTTGACGATGATGTAGAAGATCGTTAGCTAATAACATGGTCTATTTGTCGATATCAGCTTGTCTATGTCGCCCTAAAAAGGCTCTTAGAAATATCGATAGCTTCGACAAGATGATGCGTGCCCGTGCTTTTCTTTTTACTTTTACACCGAGGAATATCAAATCAGTGATATCCGCTAAACTGCGCGAATCAAGGATAACTATTACATTATAAATCTATTAGTAGTATCTAGTAACGATGTTATATCTAATATCTAATGCAAACATTTCTTTTAAATGCATACTTGGATACTACGTGATAAACGGAGGCGTTACCTACTTTCAATATCGAGATTAGATATAGGGTAGATGTACCATTTCTGATCACTGCACCATTTGTGGCTAGTACATTATTTATTCCGATATATAGGGTGTCCCAGAAAAGGTGTTAGAAAGCGAAAGAGAGGTGACTCTGGAAATGTTTCTGAATAACAATTTTCCTTGGCAAAATGCAAAGTGAGGCATGGTTTTTGAATTATTAACGAATAACACTGACCAATGAGAGCACGTGTAGGGCCCGCGTACAGCCACAGCTGAGCAGCGTTCGTATAATTTGTCCCGCACGGCTCGCTTCCTCTCTTTTTCGCCCATATTTCGATCCCTACTACTATTCCCCTCATGCGCCATCGCTGACCATGCCTAGCATACCCTCATCAAGTACCAGTCCCCACCATGGTCGCGTCGTCCCCACTTTCCGGCCGAGGAACAAATTATACGAACGCAGCAGCTGAGCGTCACAATCCGAACCAGCGTACCCGTGGCTGTGCGCGTGGCCATTGGTCAGTGTTCATAATATTTTGATTGTCTTTTATTTAGGACTATACTGATGTACTCTTCACTTCTTTATACCAATTGTTTTACTAATTACGCGGTATTATAATAGAAACTGTTAAGGTAGCCACAAATGGTACACCCACCCTAATCTGGTTTCAATATGACTTTCAATTTTAAATATTTTTATATTCTAAATGATACTTTCATAGTTTCCTTTCGAACGATTTCCTCGATTGCTTACCTTGCTTACCTTTGATTCACCTTGTTCAACATATCCGCCATGTCTCGCAAGCTTCGTTCAAGCGTTTGAGCAAACCGCGTTGCATTCGTCCTACCGTCGCTGTGAAAAGCGGATACCGAGAATATGAAGCCGCTGCTTCTAATATTGTAAGCACAGCCATAACCGTCTGGTACTACTGGTCCATAACCGATGATTGCGTCGTTTTTCGATGTTACCTGAATATTCAATGATATTCGGCTACAGTTAACATGAAGTCCTTCAAATTTATTTATATTTAAAAAAATAAAAATATTCTATATGTTAAATTAATTGTCAAATAGTAATTTAATACTCTGCAAATTTTGAAGTCGATCTCTGATCTTTATAAAAGTCTGCATTAAAACTGATGATGCAGAATGCTTATTAATGCCTTGAAATTTGCAAGTAATAAAGATGTGCAATTATTAATCGGCATCTTCCTGCTCAGTAAGAGTCGACGTAAAATCGATAGAGTCAACGTGATAAATGATATTCGGGACAGCGTCATAGAAGTCCTTCTAGTTATTATAATGACCTCGTGATGATAAGTATAAGACGTTTCAATATCGAGGCTCGCGCTTAAGAAAGCCTCGAACACTGATTGATTATCGATCGCTATTACTGACCTGCGACGTGGAGAGTGCGAAATGATTGACGAGCTTATAAGCCTGGTCCGTGAAGATATCCGGTATCGGTTCACCAGCTTCCTGCGCGACGTAACGAAGACCCATCAGATGGTTGTCAATTCCGTAACCATTTATGTTGTCGTTCATTTCCGTGGTTTGTCTCTGCACCGCCAAGTCGAATAGCTCCTTAATTCTGTCGTGCTGGAAACAGAATGCGAACAAATCGTTTCAATTGCGAATAAATAGAATTAAAACAGAATGATTTAAGAATATTGTAAAATTGAAATAATGTCAATTTCAAGGATATTATTTGACATATACAACAATAAGTATGCAAAAGTAAGAATTGTAGGACATGTAAACAATTAATGTAGATAGATACAAATCACGTACAGTCCAATACAAAAAGGCCAAAACAATATTAGAATATTACAAATTATGGGTTACAAATTCCTTATGACTGACAAAAGCAGGTTGAACAATTTTACAAACCTTATTCCTCTGTAATTATCATTTTTTCTAAGAGTTCATTGCTTCAAATATTGGACACAGAGTTTTATTACATGTCTTAAACTTTTGGCAGAGATTTTACGGCTCATACAACCTTAATTATGATACTTTGCTTTAAAAATTACTTGCTATTGTCAGTTATCAGGAACTTTGTAAGTTTATTGAAACGATAGTGGTTTTGAGTCGTATAGAGAGTAGACAGCTCGTGATAGGGTAGAGAACTGCACGCACGAAGGGAGTCAATTTCATTATTGTGCATTTTCGATGAACGTCGTGGTAATTGCGGAGAACTGTACGGCTGAAATAACATCGTGATAAACGAGAAACAACAGCCAAGTTCGCTGAGGCATTTTTCTATGCGAGGGTAAACCGTGAAATGAAAACAAATGGAAAATCCCCATGAAATTTGCCCGAAGCTTGAAGCCATTCGAGAGCCGTGCAAACACTCGAATGGGAAAGAGGCCGAGGAAAACCTGCTCTAATTGATTGCCTTTTTTTCGAGGGTGATTCTTTTGTTTATCATAGATCTGTCTTATAGATTTCTGTCGATTATGCATGTTTCACGCTTTAATACTGTTAAACCCTTATTCGAGGTCATTTGTAAAACTCCAAAAAGTATACTTAACATTTTCATATTGCCCGGCAAAAAGATTTTGGATCGCATTATTAAATGACATTGTATCATTATATGGTACAAATTAAAAATAACGTTTGAATTTTAATGATTGATAGTTGTGACATGGTGACCGAAAGAAAATTATCTCGTCTATCGTGCACAACGCGACACTACAGAATGAAAATTTCTACGAAATACAGCCAAGTTTCAGTTACACTGTAAATGGTGAACTGAACTCTTTTGGTGCCTTCGTCTGAGGTGTTGTTCTGCTGATTCCCGGATTGGCTTTCGGGATCTCCTTGACACATAGCTTTCGCCCAGTTTAGAACTTCCGGACTGGCCGCTCTGATACAATCAACCCTCCCCAGCGCGAATCTCCGGATGCTTGCGCTCTCATAGGTTGCTACCAAGTTTCCGTGTAATCTGTACTCAGTAAAAATTACTTAACGTTAACTACAAATTATAGGTTCGCGATGATTTTATAGTTTCACCAATTAAAGTCTATAATTATGTCGTATGTACATATACAGGGTGTCCCACGTAACACTTTTCACTATTTTTCAAGTACTATTTGACAAACAAATATTTTCAATAAAAGTTGATCAGTTTTCCATTGCAAGATTTGCATTAAATAAAACATTTATTTTCATTACGAATATAAAAATGAATACTTACCTAAAATGTGTAAATTGTAATGCTAGTTGTATATAAACATCCGGACTAATTTTCTGAGATTTTATAAATTCCTTTGTATAATCTTGGAACCACAATATACAAAGGTCTAGGTCTTCTACCAATCTGTGTAACAAATAAAAGAAACTATTTAGAAATTTGATTTTTCTCTTACTGAAGAGGTATCTGACGACCGGAAAATATTCTCATACAAGGACGAAAAGTGTATTCCCGTAAATATATATTTTACTCTATTTTTGCCTGGCTATCTATAAAACAGCAAAAAAACGTCAATATTTTACCGGCGCGTTTTAGAAAAGTCACGTGACTACCCTAGCCCTCTAAGGACAACTGGGTACTGAAGCAATAAATTCAATTGTACGTGCATAAACCGTCGGACAATAAATTTTTTGTAGCTTTGTAACTTACGCGTCGAAGGATGACATAGCGTCTCTGATATCGTTGAGGTTCTGCTCGGATAATTGCCATTCAAGTTTCTCAGGTGCAGGTAAATGCGATGGTACCGTGTTTTCCTCAGGTGGTGGCATGGCGTCAACTTTTTCTGTTAATTCCTCGAACGTGATAAAAATTGCTGGACCCTCTCCGGCCGAGTGTTCGTAGTTCATCCCCCACATCCCATCCTTTCATAAACCAACAATTGAAAAATGTGCTCTCGCTTTAGTCTCTCAGGTGACTCATCTTATGCATATGTCGAAGCGTATACTTTTGAAATTTCTCAGAATGACAGACCGATCTAGAACTAGACTGGAATAGGAAAATCGTACGAGCAAAAATAGCTTGCGTGAACGGAAATAGCGCTCCCTCGAATAAAAGTTATCGTTCTCATAATGAGAAACTTCAATCCCAGTCTTAATCATCGTGGATATACACGGTTGTAGACAGACATGTACCTTGCCGAGAATAGCGTGGAAAGTTTTATCGAACCAACGGTTTGCACCTAAATGTCTAGATCCGCCGCCGTGAAGAACGTGATGGAGCACATTCGCGTAATCTCGATCACCGATCCATCGATCCTCCTTCTTGAACGGATTATTGAACGCTCCTGGCAATACGTCGTCGTCGATGCAAACCACGCAGAGACATTTTTCAAGCAGTTCCAGATTATGTCGATTATGCTCGCCTGCAAGATCCACTTATTTTTATCCCCCACATTTACCTTTTGAATATTTACAGAGACTATATCAAACTTCTTCCCTTTATCTCATCTTTTTTCGTATGTAAACGAAGTTTCGTGTCCGAAAAAATGTTTCGTCATTAAAAGTTTCCTTCGTAAACTTTATAAAAGTTAATAAGTTAAGTACATTTTTCAAACCAGTAGAAATGACATTTTGAAGACATGCAAAATGTGCGCAGTAAATTAATTTTTTAATTGTGTTATTGAAGAGATTGTAAGATAAATTAAAAGTTTTAGTTGAACCGACCGCAGGTCGTCGTTAACTTATTATACCCTCATTCGATTTGTAGGTTGCAGGCTGTCTTTGGGTAACGTTGGGTTAGGAAGCTAATGGGAATATTGCGAATATTGGTGAGAAGAGAACAGCCAGTTAATCGTGGGAGCTGGATGGGAGGGTACGTGGTGGCATGGGGTTGTCGGAGACTTGTAGAATGCGATTACTATATTTAATTACGGATCTTGTCACTCGTTAATGCGCCTCTCTTCTTAGCATTTTTAAAGAGATTATTGTTATCTAACGTGTAGTCCTTATTATTATGCTACTGTTAAATTAATTACTACTAATCAATAAGGATAAAGTTATTAATAGTCGTGCATACTTTTAAGTAATTCTTCTCTTGCTTTCGCCCAAGCTGGTCTCTTCATCGTTGTAAGGATACCAACAGGAGGTGTCCTGGGATCAGTTTTGGTTTCCATTATTGTTAAAATTTGTTGGGCTAATTCGTCCTCTGTTATGCGACCTCGATCAGGAGCCCTGACGGGCACACTGTAAAACTACGAAAAAGTAGTTGCTGCTGATTCAAATCAATCGATACTGGGTGGAGGTAGAGTACTTTCACTTCTTCTAATTTACTTAACTTCATAATTCACTCCTATTCACTTCTAAGAATCAATTTGATAAAATGAAACGATTGATAAAAGGAAAAGATCAACAAAAAATGTATGCACTTACTTAACATCTTGAATGACAATGAAATAAACAAAATATGGGTGCAAATAGTTCCACATTGCTCGTGTATAAACAGTAGCTGTCATGAAGCGGTGTATTTCTGTAAAACAAATGTAAAAAGTGAAGAAAATCAAAAGGGCTTCGTGAAACTTAAAATTTCTTCTTCAAGGTAGCTCGCTATTCGAGTAACGTATCAAGAGAAGGTCTTACAATGGGCTTATTTTAAAATAAGAATATGAAGTGAGAATTTCATTATTAAATGTATTGTAATGCTATCGAGCTACCTCAAGAGTAAAGTAACGTGTGGTTAGTGCGTGACATCTATGCTAAAAATCTTTGAACAACGGATTATGAGAAAAGAAATGGGAAGGATAATATTTTCCAGAATATTCTTCAAGTGTTACAAACGTACTTGATTATGGTGAGCAACGATTATATGATTTCCGGAAGATTCTCTGTCGAGAATAACTTGTTCGTCATTGTTCATCCCTGGTCGCCGATATATTCGGAGTATTTGATAATGTTGTGCCATGCACATAGGTTGCATACTCTTTCCATCTTTCGACTTCACTTGCTCAGCTTCTAAACCGGCACTACAACAACAGTTAATTAAATGCGTTACACACTAAATGAGTTAAAAAAATAATGTATTTCATAGACTTCTTTTGGTTGTTAATGATTTTGGCATGGATTTAATCTACTATATCGTCTTATCTGATAAGAACGAGGGATAAGGGTTTATATGTATTGCATTTCGTATGCACGCTATATTGCGATATCTTCGTGAGAGAAAGCTCTTAGGTTCCCACGAATTTGCATTAATTCGCGAAAAAGAAAGTAAGGAAGCGTTCCATCCGGCGTTTCCTTCCCGACCGGATACGGGACACCGAGGGCTTTGAGCCTTTCTACCTAGAAGCATCCTTTGCGTTCCGCTCGCTACACGACGAGTCTCTTTATGGTCGCGTTCTATGGATCCTTCAAGCCGGATTTCCTCGCAGACGTGCCCCCTCGCCAAATTGATTTCGGTACGGCTTCTTTTTGTCCTCGCGACTCGAGTCACCGTCTTCCAGCGACACTGTTCTTCCTGCTGAACCTAACGCGCTTTCTACTCGCGAATTCACTTTCTATCTTCTAATGTAAGCCTCGCGTCGTCGATTAGCTCAGCTCGTTTCATCTCAAGCATACCCGCGATCAACGTTTCCAGATAGATTTCAAAGGTGTTCTTCGAAATGCTCAACTTCTTATATTCTCTGTTCTGATATAATGTTTATAGACAAAAGTCCTATCTTAAAAATGAAAGGATATGATTAACAAAAGAATGTAATTCGTACCTATCTAATATCTCTTGATGGTTGAGGAGCTCCGTTAGGAACCTTGAAAGGAATACCGCAGCTTCCTTTTGGTTATTGAACGTTTTAGGTCTTGCTGCAAGGCCAGGATTGCTATTAATTGGTAAAGCCAGAGGCACGGACAGGTACATGTCATTTAACCACCATTCGGTCGCCTGTAACAAAATTGCAAATGATTAACATTCTATAAATTAATTATATCGATATAATTCAGTTTGGTAACATTGCATCAAGCTGCGTAATATATTTGTAATCATTTCTGTGGCACAATCGTCTGGCTAATTGATTACGTGCATAAACGAGACGAACGAGAATGAAAGTGTCGCGTTGGAACGAGACTTGTTTAATCCGAATTTAATGACGCGCCACGGTAATCCCCGTCGGTCTTTTAAAAAAAATTGTCAGATAGTGTCTACAACGATTAACTTTAAATTGATTGTTCCCAAGGGATTTATCACTTGTTATGAATAAGCAAATCGATTTCTAGTTTTCGTTAATAACATGAAATACTTAGAAATGGGAAGAACGATGTTGTATTGGTATTTGTCTTATAATTTTTAGTTGTTGCGATGTACACTTTTGAAAGTGATGTATAACATTTGTGAATCGATTTTCTACGGATTCTACTAGATTTATTAAACTTCCTTTGGGAACGTCTATAGATAGAACTTCGAACTCGGATACGTATGAAAGTCTGCGTTTGGAGCTATTATGCTTGCACAGGTTCCAAGCGATGAATTTCAAATGAGACCGATCGAAGCCGATGTTAAAAAAGAATTCTACCGTTTTTCAACGTTATGACAGATATACATTGTGCTATAATAAAAAGTTAGTCTTTGTATGAGCGCCTATTTTTGTCCGCTCTAGCTTTCACATAAGCGACTATTTCTGAATGATGAGGATTATAATACTTCCTATGTTTCTTTGAGATTCGAAAATCGTTTTTTCAATAATGATCATATAAGAACATATTTATTTTTTACCAAGATTTATTATTAATTTGTGAAATACACGTCGAGAATTCTGTTACCTTTCAGACGTAGCGCATTTACGATATCACGTCTTTGGAGGAACATCTTATGTGCACTCAGCAACCGTTATTTAACGAGCTTCGTTGCGCATCGCACGGGATTGTGCAAGCGGGGTGCAACGCTATGCACGCTTGACGCGCCGTGTAACGCAAGGGGAACGGTGAATCAGTTCGCGAAACCGGCATCTCGGTTCGCGCAATATTTTTCCGACAGTCGATGCAGCATTAACTAAATTCTACACTGTTTTTCGAACATTTCAAAACTGCAGGAGTAAAACAGATACGCATGAGCCTATAGATTTTAATTCACATTTCCAGAAATTATTATATCGTTCAAGATGTCATATATTATGTATATTAGAACAAATGAGTATTCGCAAATTTTCGTATGAAGCACATAAGGGATTTCTCAGGCATTTGAATTTACCTTAGATGGAAATGGGTCGCGAAGTTTGGCAATTTCCCATGCGGTTGCGAGTTTCTTTAAGAAGTTCGTGTTAAGTTCGCGAATCGCTTGCACGTTCGTTAGATACGCAGTCTAAACCGAACTGGGAACAACCGCGTTGGGAAAGTATCATCGTACCTCTTTGAATCGTTGCGCCATATGCACCTGCATCGCATCGCAAACGAGGATGCACGCGTGGCCCCGCGACACACCTACACACACGCGCGGCTTGTAGATCGCGCGGATAGCGGCACCAACTCGAGGGGATGATTACGATCTTTCGCACGTACCGACTAGTTTGACGTGTCTTATTTGACGCGAGTTACCGACCATAGCCCAGTCCTTTTTCTGCTTCCCTTCGTAGGTCCTCTAACGATCCTACGAATCTCTCGTTGCCACCATCCAGCCGGAGACCTCTTTTCTCCCGTTGTTCAAGGAGAACCGAGAGGAAGTGTGTCGATTGGAAATGGTTTTTGTCTGATCACGAGGAGGTTTTGTCGAATTGAAAGAAAGTTACGAGTTGGATGATGATTTATGTGAGTAGATGACCATGTGATTAATGATAAGGTACTGTCGACGATACTAATTATAAGAATTGATTGATTTATATTCGTATGTCATCTCCGAAAGAAATTGATAATCACCAATAACGTTTAAAGAATAGAACAATTTGTATGTGGTAATGTGACTGTTTTACTACTTACGTGTTCGGAAAGTAAATATAGGAACGATAGCAGAAACGTCTAAATGTGTTGGAAGTTATTTGACAACTCAGTCCGGCAACACAAACTCATAGTGTTTCAGCAAACGAGTAACCAAACGTAGGCATGTAATCAGTGTTCTCAAGAGGATGTAGATAAGAGAAATAGATATATAGTTTACGCTTGATGATGTGCATGATATTTCTATAAAGTTGACTTCCATGCACGTCAAATATGGATTAGCGAATGTATATTTTTACGTTAATACTTCGTTACTTTACGTTATTACTTAAGTAATGTTCACGGTACATTTTCTATTATTAAGGGTAATTTGATGTACGTGTTACTAGTAATCGACAGAGTGTTAGATATAAATATAAAATAAAATGTGGGATCCCAGTAAAATAGACAACTTATCATGAAGATTATCATGAAGAAACTCGAAGAGAGGCAGACGTGTTAATTTCTTTTCATTTATAATAAAGTCTAATTACCCGTTAAGGAATCGCTCGTTTATCGTTTAAAATCAACTTTATTCTGCATCTTCTTTGCATTTAAGATCCCATAAAAATATTTGATGCTGTATTACTGTTACTATACGAAAATTTAATAATTTTGGTCCAGAATTCATATGTTCGTGAACATTAGGAATTTATAGAGGTTCGGTCATTCCTATTTCCATTTAATGTTAAATTATGATTGGTAATAAATTATTAGATAGCTTTCCCAGCAGGATATCAAATTCAGTCGTAAAGCATTTGATACCTGGTCGGAAATAACCGTAAAACCGCATTTAAATATTTGATAGCAATTTATTGCCATAATAGCAAGAGTCGTTAATTCGTTAATATCGTGCAATAATTATATTAAAGGAATATGCAAAATGCAGTGTGCAATAATTTGGATAGGAAGAAGATGTCACTTGACAATCTAATAGATTATTAATTGTTGCAACTATTTCCGGGCTATTAACGACTATTCTATGTCTCATAATTTTATATCTCTGATCAGAACTGATGACTTACTGCCTATTGAATTAGCTTGCGATAGATGCATTCACATGATTATTCTGTTGATATCGCGTCGCTTGATTTCACCATCAAGGTTTTAATGATGTTTGATGACTAGTGACAGTTCGATTCTAGAATAATTACGTATATTTCATAATGTATTCTAGAATAACGATAAATATATTTTATATACGTTCACTTCTATCGTGTATTAAAATGTATTTAGTACAACTTGCTAATTTTTATTTAAATTAGTTCAGTTAGTACTCGCCAAATTCGCCGAATAGTAAATTATCAAAGTATGTTAGAAAGTAGCTCGCTCGGTGTAACATCTCTTAACGATTCGTGCTAGATCTTTTATCATTCGTGAGAAGACGTCGTTGATGAATACCAGGAGTTGGTTTCCTATAATAGCGGTATGCAAGTACTTAGGAAGATAGCCAGTTTAACGAGTGTAGGTGGAATTACAGTGGAAGAGTTTCACCTGATGTAATTTGCTGAAACAGCCATGAAGAAACTCCTAATGCAACAATAAGCTAAAGAAGCATATAAATAATTAGAATACTCTCTCGATATTCGCGATACCATTTACGAATAATCCACTTTAACAAATTAAAGAGCATCGATTTTATAGATTAAGAGTACCAGACACAAAATCGAATTAGATCATAAATGAAAAGTTTGCAATATGTGCATCTGAATACGTGGTACCTACATATTATTTAATGAAAGATAAGAAATACTTATAAATTAAATAAAGGAAGTGTCAGGAGAAGTGTGTGAAAATTAATATTTATTGTCATTGTAATCAGGCGGAAGTAAAGCTTGCTTTTAATGAATAGAAAGTGAATAGATACGAGGTCACCATTTTTCCTTAGTCATCAGATGTAAGAAATTACAATGATTTAGCTATTTTGCTAACTGATCGATCGTTCTCTTTGGACGAGTCGAACAATTGATATGGAAGATAGTAAGATCTCCTATCATTGTTCTGCAATGCTACGACCGCATTTAAACGATTGTGTAATTCTCGGTTTGCCTTCAGTACAGTGGCTGAAGGAGTTCTTGAGTCATTTTTGCTACGGGCAATCCAGATAATTACATTACGATATCTGTGTTGGACATTTCATTTTCGTCTTCAAAGTCCTTCTGAGGTGACATTAGGTATACGTAATAGTTTACGTAAACCATTGATATTCTAGTTGAGTACGCGCGTACTTAATGAATTCAAATTCGTTTACGAATACAAAACATTCCTATTCGAATCACTACCATATTTCTTACGCTAATAGATATTTTATACTCAAGTCTCAAACACGTATAATGAATTCTTGTCAGAATAAATTTCGTTGCAACGTTTGGTGTCCGGAAACATTTGTTGGGGCGCGGTATCCCCGAGACACCAGTGCGGAGACATCAACTCCGTCCGTCGAAGTTCACATCGTGGGTGTCAGGTTACGGTGATTTCAACAGAAGCTTGAACATGATACGCTACCATTCAGTTTGATCTACTCGATCGGTTTTTCTCATTATTCTATTCTATAGTCACGGCTTTTCCTCTGTTTTGGTCTTTTATTTAGAACATCTATTCATCCGTTCAGTTTTCAAATGTGTCCATTCAATTTATTTGTACCTCCATTCGCTGTTCTTTTTATAATATCTATTGCTTATTCCTTTTCCTCTGTAGATTTATACGTACATTGTACATACGTCTCTGTTCAACTTTTTTTACGTCCTATATAATATTATAGTTTATTGATTTAGCCCAACAATTGTGTATGTATTATATGTATTCTCTTTACTTTTTTACATTTCTTTCGCCTCTTTCATTCAGAGTATCCATTTTTCTTTCATCTTTTTCATATGTTAATTCAATATATCGACTTCTGTCGTCCGTTTATTATCTTTTTCGTAATGTATTCCGTATATATGTATTGTCTCTTTTGCACGTACAGGCCTGCACGTATGTATGTATGTATGTATGTACGTGGAATGTGTTTAACCTGCTCTGTGGTTCTCTGTCAGCGCAAACTCGGCGTTATCGACCACTTGCTGGAACGCAACCGCCAACGTTTGTATATCTCCGTGCCAGTGGTTTCCAAAGTGCACCTCCGCGCACCTTTGCACACCTCCGCACACCTCAAAGAGATGCATGAGACGTATAACCAATTCGGTAAACTATTCACTCCCGTGACACACATTTCCTACTTTCTTTTTATCATTGATACGTATTGAAAGTTATAGAATTAAAAAGATCTATCTCCCATGAAATTATTGTAGAGTTTTGCAGTAAAGGAACCATATTTGTCCATTCAGCTTTGTACTTTGTTACTGTCGCACATATGTATGTCTTTTTTTATACGTGATATAGGAAAGATAGAAAAATAGTAAGGCATTGTTAAATCTATTTGGTCCTTAAATCAAAGAATAATGCAATAAAAACAGAACCACTATTATGAAATAATCTTTTTCTGTAAAATGTGCTGAATTTCATGATGTCGTTCTGTAGGTTTCTAAATATCGTTCAAAAAATTGTTTTCTAGTTAGTTGACTAAGATTTTCGATGCACCGCCAGTTTGGAAACCACTGAGCGGCCAAAAATATTCAGTTATCGGTTTTCTAGCGTGCAGACCGTGCGAGTTGCATCAGGAGCGAGGACAGGGGTCGACCGGCGCCGTAGGGTTAGAGAGTAAGCGATGCTCGGATCCACCGGCACAGAGCGAAACCTTTTGTACGACATGGCTCGACCCGTCGTTCTCACCGTGGCTAATGAAGTATCGTGTTAAACGGGAAATCTGATACAGCAACGAGACTTCCGAGAGGAACGAAACAGTTTGTCCAAAAAGGGAGGACGTGGTTGAGGTCTGTGAAACCGAGGTTGAACCGAACACAGGTCGACGTTGATTATCAGCTTCCAAAAGGGAGAATCAGTCGCAATAACTTTCAGTGAGCTCCGTATGCTGCCAGCTTTTGACAAAATTTAGATACTATACATATCATGGGTCAGGGCAAAATTTTGTGTCTATCCTGTTCTTAAAGTGGCATTCATTTAATCTAATACATTTAGTTTTTTTGAAATGTTATGAATTTTATTTTAAGAAATAACTGCTACGCTGTTTTATATAATTTTGCTATTAAATATATAATAATTTTGATGTTTCGAAGCGCAAATTCAAAAGAGAAAAATGTTTCGGAAGAAATTGACAGATTTTCAGAAAGGCACAATGACAGTGCAGGTGAGCGTAGAGAAACGGATCGATCACGGAGAGCTCGACGTGGAGACTTCGGCGGGCAACTGGAACCGGAGATTTCTCCTGATCCACGTGGAAAACAGGATCAAGAAGTTGCCCGTATCCGGGCAGATTAACTAAGCGTGCGTTCAATCTCGTTGAGCCCCGGGGCCATCGAGAATCTCGAATTAATTTTTTTCCTCTCCCACGGGTTAATCTCCGAGCTTTTCTGCAAATACTGAATAGAAAATTTTTTATCTTCGATTCCTTTCTTCCTTACAGAACGCGCGGAGTAACAATTTTGGTATGTTAAATGTATTAATTTGTGTACTGATTTATTTAAATTGTATTCCATACATTTTGTTAATTACACTCGTTTGGTTATGAATAAAAAAATATTTGTGACAAGCGAACTCTGCGTTTTCAATAAGTATCACGTTATTGCGTCGTGTAAGCAATTGATTAATTCACATTTGTGACTGTCAATACAATTTACGTCATAAACGTCACAATTAGCTGTTCGATACTAGATAATGCATAGTTATGTAACGGAAAACAGTATCCAGTCACCAACTATGTTATGTATTTTCACCTGCACACTGTATATCATTAGCGTATGCTTGAATTTTTTAATACAATAATTTAATAAGAACACTCATTATGCGTGTCAGTTTTCGTTTGATTACTGATACTCAGTACTATCAATTCATCGTAACTATAGATTTACAGATACATAAAAATCCGTTAATCAGCACCTTTCGAAAAAAGAACGAACGTGGATTTATTGCGTCCCACCCTCTCCGAGATCTTTCGAATTTCTTCCAAAGCCCCTCATCAAGCCGAAAATCTTGGGAAGCCAGCAGCCACAGAAGCCGTACGATTTTTCTTCCAATCCGATATACCCGTTTCCTTACGGCCAGATTCAAATCCAGCCACTCAAACAAGCCTCGCAAGTGGAACACGACGGGTCGACAAACGAGCCGAAGATAAAATTGTCTGTCACAGCATAGCGTAGCGGGTCAATCAATGGCAGATCGAGCGACTATTTAAGCGGGTCGTAACCTCTAGCAAGACCGGTCTTTAGGACGAGGTCGTGGTGACCCACATCAGCCTTAGGAGTCTCTCGCCTTACCTGTACCTACGATAGCTACCTTCGGCTGCTCCTGTAATCGTTACCCTGGATTCTGCGCTTTACCGGCCTGCCGGTGAGAACACTTTCGTCGCTTTGCACCTTGCCCGGTGAATCCGTGTGAAAGAACGCGAATCCGAACAGTAACTCAAAATCAGTTTCTTGTGTCGGATGGACGGGAAGAAAAATAATAAATGACGAGACTGGAGAATCACCCAAAAATGACATAAGCCACCCAAATTTATTATCATAAAAGGCATTGAAGACATGTCACTGGCTCGCGACTGGATTTAGTATAACTCAATTATCTACGCAATTAAAAATGTTAAATGAATCAGAACAATTATTGGCATTTTCGGAGGTGTAATTGAGTACACGTTTATTTAGAAACATTATCCAAACATTATCCTACGTAATGCATACATAGCGTGCAAATCAAAAACAAATGGCGGATTTAACGATTATTCGACATTCGGTTCGTCAAATATTCTCGTCGACCTCGTTTCCAAAGAGATTGCAGGTAAACTTGCTCAGTGTTCTCTTCTGGCCGATCTCACGTAAACTTTGAAGAGACTGTTTAAAGTCGCTATTTGACAGAGCGATCAGCTCTCCAGAGAGATTGCACTCCTGACATTGCACTGAATGTTTGTTAACGCTAAACCTACCATGCGACAGTCACACGATCGTTTCTGAACACATTTTTTTCTGAACGCATTTCTCTATTTTTATTATCATATATCTGACAATCGCGATGATTTTGAACATTTAGAAATAGTATATTGTTAGACGGAACAATAAGAGGACTCTTGCAAAGGGACCTGCCTGGTACGTGGGTGTTCGAAAGTAACCTGCATCGATCCACTTGACCTGGTGTTGTCGTTTCTTTGTGTTCACGCCCGAAACACGAGCCAGTTTCCCCCTGCTACACTCGTGTAATTTATCCTCGCTAGTCTGCCGATTTTTCTTCTATAAATTAATACCAATCGTTCTGCTGCATTATCTTCCAGCAGATGAACAGAGATTCTCATGCGTTTTTATCAAACATGACTGTCAAGAAAAACTGCCATTGTCTATTTTAACGAGTTTGATAATTTATTTAATGACTGATATAAATAGAACAATACTGATATTTCTGCTAATATTAGAGATTCGGACTACATTTCCTGTATTATATTTTTTCTACGTCCATTTCATACGACTTTGACAATAATTTAACTGAGTATACGACCCTCCCAGAAGATCCATCTTCAAAAATTTCATTTCGATCTTGTTACCGTTCGATGCCGGAACTTCAAGGACGTTTGATGTGCACGTAGAACGGCGCTCCTCAAGGGCGAGGGGGTTGTCAAGTCAGGATAGAATTAAAGGTTAATCCCGCAGGGTATACGGAGTCTGCGAGGGGCGGATTTCCCTTCCCTCTTCCCTCCTTAACTCGTCTTCTGCATTGATAGAGACCTTTGTTTTTCGCACGGGACTTCAAGATACCATAAATATTTGCGCTCTTAAGTGTCTCTGGAATATAAGAACAGGTCGCGCGACACGGAACACCTCTCGTCTACCATTGAACTCGTCGAATGCCTCGTCGGCTTTAAGAACACAAATTCCTTCCGAGCCAGATTTGATTGAGATAAAAATTAGTACGTATTTAAAATTTTCTACTCCCTTCAAAGACAAAGAAGATTTCCATGTCGGTCAGTTTTTCATGCAATTGATATGGAATTCTAAAAATAAGTTCTTAAATCGAACTTCATTTATCCAATCTGATATTTCGAGTAATCTTTTAATCTTTCGATACGCGTGTCAGTGGCTGATATCCTGTAGGCATTACGGATCAGAAAATTAGCCATGGTTTACGGTAGATCATTCTAGCTGGACGGATATCCATTCGTAGTGATCCGCGTTGGCGTTCGCATGAATCTCTAGGGTAAAATCGGTTCTGCTTCTGGTTGGCTCGAGAACGATTTGCCCGTCACCCATCGAACATATTGGGCAATTTCAGGAACTACATTCCTTTTTATTTATCTCACGTGATCCCGTCTCTGGGGCTCGCTTAATATCTCAGCTTTCTAATCTGTTCAGAAAATCAATTTCTGGACTGGGTCACAAACGTTCATTTTTACATATATGTATTATACACAGAAGCTTATCAATTTTTGGAATTTAACATTGGAATATACTGTAAATCCATTAGTTTTTTAAATAACAATACTATATACAAACATATTTCGTATCTTTCTTTTCCGCATGCATTATAAGCATTTATGAAAAGATTTTACTTATTGAAAAAGAAAGCAGAGAAGTATTAATATTAAAATATTTTCGTTAACTTTCTACCGAAAATGTGATTCAGCTGCAGTAGAACGACAAGAATTGGACAAGCTACCGAAGAGAAAATTGTGGTAGAAGGGTGTGCAGCCCCTTCCGAGCGTTTCTGTCGTATCGTTGTTGCAATCCCACAGACAATCCGTAAGGGCTTAACGCTGTTTCAACAAGGGATTACCGGCGCGGCGGTACCCTAAGCTGAACGATACGCGATCCTCTGTATCCGTATCGCGGACAAACATTTAAATTGTCAAGATTACGAAGTGGTCGCGTGGGTGGAAACTTTTCGGTAGTCTCAGGCGTGCACAGTTGGGCTCCCACGTCATTTCGATAGGATTTGCGACGGGGATGAAAAGCAAACCGTCAACTTAAAAATCTGGTATTCATAATTATTGAGTATAATTTTTTGAAAGTAGAATTACATTGGTCTAGTCTAAAGAATATAGGTAAAGAAATGTTCTAATCATCTAATTAATTTAACACCAGATTGCCGGACCGAATCAATTGGACTCATGATTCGAGGTTCAAGTTTCGTACAAAAGAAATAGAGATAAGGACGTCTATGCGAAATGTAATAAAAAAATGTAAAAAATAAAATTTTATTTTTTAAAAAACCTCAACTTTGATGTTTGAGTCGAATTGACTCATTTCAGGCAAAACAGATATCCGGCAATCTGGTGTTAAAGTTTACTAGACAACTGGGGAAAGATTTTGTATGAAGACGATTAAGAAAGTGATTAATAGTTTTTAGTAGCTTGAATATCAGTTAAATTCCTATTTGTGAATTCTGGTGGCGTACAGCATCGAACATTTGCGTTCTACTATCTTAATCGGCTAAAATCTTGAATCACGAGTTGAATCATAAATTCTAATAACACTTTGACGTCTGGACTTGTACGGAGGAAATAAATTTCCAAATGAGAAGTTTGCATACCGGATAATGGAGATTGCGAAAATTTCTATTCGAATGAGGTCTTACCGCGGGCAAGGATGTGTCAGCTGCTTATCGCTTTAATTCTTACGTATTTCACCCGAAGCGATCTTCCACTGCAATTTCCATCCTTGAACATCGTTATTTCTACGAACCGTGAATCGTCGAATTGCGTGTCTAAGATCGTTAAAGGAAATACTAAACACATTTTGCGTGATCGCCAATTTAACAAGCGAAGCCGGCAACGAGAAATTGTCTTCTTTTATTAATGGAGGAGCTACATTCATTTTTCGTCGTATTTTCCTCGAAATAAGAAATTATTATGCGTAAGAGACTAAACATTTTCGATATTATAATACACGTAAGGACAATTATTTTTTCAAAAAACATCCAAGTATCGAAGTTTAATAGATCTCTATTATCTGTTATGGTTCCGTTTACGGAACGTGTTTTCGTTCACCCTTCTGTTCATCCCCTGAGAAGGAGTGTTTGCTTCTCAGATTATGCCGTAAAAGAGGCTCTCGGCGAAAATACGAATCGGCCAAGATCAAAGGTAAAGTATTTATTGCCAAAGAGAAGTCCTTTATAATCTCGTTTCGCTGTTCTTTTTAAGAGCAATGCATTAAACGCACAAAGAGCTGATACGAAATATGAAATATATATTTATTAAAATATAATTATCCGTATTAGAGAATAGGATAGAATATAGGATATATATTTTATTTTCAGCCTTCGGTCCTGAAAAAGGAAGACAAACAAACAAAGTATCCTTCTTATCACTAATCTTTCACGTATGGTCACTCATTCTCATAAGAATCCATTTGTTTTTTTCTCTAAATTCCCATGTCTATCCCCATAAAATTCACAGCTTCTTTACTTCTCTTCTGTATTATATAATTCATTTTTCATTTTTTGCTTTGAAAGAGCTTTAAAAGTACTTCATTAAAACCTGAGTCTTCGAGTCTGAATGCGTGCAAAACAGTGTTAAATCTACCTTCGAATAAGTGTACCAAGATGAGGGTTTTGTATAACCTATCTAATGAAGTAGTAAAGCCAAGAAGGGCGCATTCCATCCGACAAAGGCGGGCTTGCTCTTTTTTTTTACTTTTCTTCTCGCCTCGAAAAAGGTCCTGGAAATGGCTAAAAAAAAGGTCCGCGTAAGAGGAGGAATCCACCCGGGCTCCTGCAAGGGTATCGATTTACTCGAGCCTTCGACTTTATCGCTTCTACCTGAATACGTGTCGTGTTAAACTGTTTCTTCAGAGGTAAGGACGATAAGAAGATCGCAAAGTGCGGCAATAATCCAGTAACGAATATTCGACTATCGTAGATATTTGTGACAAAAATAATTTCTAATTTTCTTAAAATACTCGAGCTTTCAATGTCTCTTATCACGAACTAACGAATAAACGTATAGTATTTTGAACGTGTTTGAGTCAACTACACGACAATTTGGTAGTATTGTATGAAATTTTTTCGGCGCTGCTTCAGGAGAAGAAATAAGAACAGAATAAAAGTTGGCTGAATACGCAAGATGAGGGAAGAACTCCGATCGTCACCCCCACGTTGCTTTCCCTGTGGCGCACCGTTGTCCGCAGGGATTCATAAGAAAAGTTACATACTTCAAGGTGATTTCTAACACCGTCTCTTCCATTCCTCTTCTCAGAAAAATATCAACCACACTTTGGGTCTTCTTTTCTCTTTACCTTACCCACAGTTCCGTAAACCGGCGCTTCGTCCTTATGGGATCAACCACTTCTTGGCTTTAGGGTAAACTTGCTGGTTTAGTTGAGAAATTTTGAACTTCCACCGTTGCTTACTCATATCATATGTTACAAGTTTGTTCAATGCGGTAGTGCTTTTTTATTTTTGGTCGAGTCGAGAAGTTTTCTTAAAAAATATCTTGAATTTACGGGAGGAAACGGAGTTAGGCACGGAAATGTATTGCACGAAATTAGCAGGAAAAGCAAAAACATTGAAGTATTTAAGAAACAAACTAATTCAGTATGGTGTGAATGTTAAAAGTACTTATTTAAATTAAAGATAAAGTATACTATAGGAATCGAGAAGGAGACGTTCTTAACGTATTTCTATTTTAATGGTCTTATTAAATATAACGAAGGTTAATTTTTTAAAAGCTTATCGGACAGTAAGGAAATAAGTTATAACGGTTGGAATGTTTGGAAAGAGGATTCCGCTCAGTCCGAGGGACGTTACCGGTTGAGCCATAGAACTTTATTGCCTCTTTTCCCTGCTTCACTCCTTTCATTCACCCTTGAAGGAAGCGAGAAAACGAAGATACTTTCTCCCTAAAACATCCCTCTGAGTCTTAACATACAGCCATTTGCACGTGTCTACGATATTTCTGGGGAAGCTTCCATCTGGTGACGAGATATCTCTTTCCACCCTCCATACCCCGAAGTTATGAATTTCAAAACTTTAATAGTAAACCAACACGTTACTTTTCACCTACTACTCATATTATAGCTGACTGCTAATCTAATTATGTTAAAACGTTAAGAAAGAAAATGTTTATTGTATTATTTTAAATTGATAAATTATCATAGCTCATTTTGCCAAATTGTGTGTATGTGTGTGTGATATTATGTGCATTTGCAATTTAAATGAAGGACTAAACTTAGTATTAAAAAGAAGGAATTAAAGATTTCTCTATACGTTGCGAAGAGTAGAATAATCAGAATGTCTGACCACAAACAGCTTATTTCACTGATACGTGTAAACTTGATGTTAGATGTTCGTACAACGAAATTCAATAAGAGTTGAATTTCTTTCGTGGTTCAATACAAGTGTTATTCTCGGCGACAAGAAAATAATATAAATGCATTATAATATAAAAATGTTTTTAATGAAAAACCTACGTTCCATTTTTCATTTGCCTGTTCCAACAATTTCTTCGTTCCCTTTTCACATTCATTCTCTTTGAACCTTTGTAGTTACTTTTCTGGGGAAGTGCCCCATATATCACAGCTTAATACATCCTTTGCTCACGTTCTTTGTATCCCGTAACGCGTTCTTCGTTTTTCCTCTTTGTCGTACTTCTCAAGTAGGAACTTACTACGTATTACCAAAGGTAACTGTGTCAAAGCCTCCAGAAGACCTGTTTAATCTTTTTACAACTTGTGTGAACTGTTAAATACCATTAATTCTCCACGCCTATTTAAAGCATGTCTACTCTTTGAATTTTTTTTACGTTGTATAGCCCGAGCATGGTAAATAATTTGTTAATCGTTTTATACACATTTTACTTTATCGCACAAAAATGGAATTGCCTTATGACTTTTAAAAAAATTGTAAGAAGGAAAATATGCATGCACGTACTTGAAAAGCAGTTAATCATGTATTTGTCACCCTCTGTCCTTTAAACGACTAGCCGCCATCTCCTAATATGCGAGAATTTTTTCATCAGACATAAATTCTGGTGCATTCATTTACTGTTACTTTAATTAACCCCTCCCGTTCGACATGCCAATTCCATGGTTATTTTCTTCATCGTTCTCCATCGGATTTCGTGAATTCGCCCCCCGAGTTTCGAATCCCCCGTTACACAATAGACAGTCGCGTTCTCAGAGGCGAGAGACTCATCTCTATATAAAATCGTAGCGTGGGGTGGACAACCCCCGAGCCCCGTGCACAGATCCCGCGCGTCGGTGGGAAGCTTTAGTTGTTGGACCCGTGGTGACGGTAAGCTAATATTACGGTGCCCCGCGGCGAACTGGAAAATTTCATTGAAACTTCCATTATTCATCCGCGAACCGCCCCAGCCCCGGCCCCTTCGGTCCCTCTGTCCGTTCGTACCTTTTCTGGCGGTAAATTCAATTCGACTTACAAGGGCACGAATTAGCTGGCCGCCCCTCACAGAGACACTCGGCCTTCCTCGATTTCCCTCCGATTTCCGCCAATTTGGATTGCGCAATTAACGACCGTTTTAATTTCGATTCCACGTGTGCGAATTGTATAAAACCGATATATTTTTATTTTTCTTTCATGTAAGTCTGGCCATTAACATGCCGAATGAATAAACATTGCTCAACATGTCAACATTTCATCTTTTCAGACTTTTAGTTACATGAAATATGTTTAAATCTACATACATTTTCCCCGATCGCGTACAATATTCATTTTGCCTGTCATTTGCTTGTTTAATTTTGCTCTCGCAGATGAGTATGCAATTTTGAACGGAAATGCGAGTTTAATTAAAAAACAGCACCAGAGTAATATTTCCTTCCCGAAGAAGAGGTACGCAACAGGGCTTTTTTGTATTAATTAATTCTTCTCCAAATGGATTTCGTTAATGCACGGCAGCGTTTCTACCTATGTTATACTTTGTTTGCTTTCACCCTTTTAAAAAAAATATATGGGTAGTCCATCTCGCAAGTCTGATTCCGCTTATTTTCTCTCAGAGCAACTCCGCGTGTTACCGTTGCACAGTGACTCGAAATTGTCTTTCGGTGGAAAAAATTCGGTAATTGTGTATGATTCAAATTTTACAAAAGTTTTTGAGGTCGCTAATTTCATATATGAAGTAAAAATTCAGTGATTTGCATTGGAATAACGAGAAATTAAAATGACCTTTTTCCATTACTGAACTACTGTACGTCGCATTACTGATCGTGTATTTCCATTATAAAATTGTTGCCAAAAGAAATAGTTCTTACGAAAATTTTTTTAATACTCTTAGTGTGGATAAAAATGATTGAATGATTTATCTATTTAAAAGAATAATTGAGATCAGGTGTCATCCGTCTTCTTATAACGTTGTTTATCATTTATCGTTCGTTGAGCGTATAATGAATACGACAGTCGTCGCGGAAATAGACGTCGTTCGCCTGGACGCACGTAGGAGAAACGAGAGGTAATAATCGATGAGGAAAGCTCTCGGTTTATTGGTATACACATCCGGAAATATATTTTCGTTTCTCGCCTCGCTCGGAGGGTTACGGGAAAAACGGCACGGTCGCTGCGAAATGTCGCGAAAGCAATTTTCTTCAACAGAAGCGAACGTTCCACGAATTGCCGTTGGTGCTGTCCGATTCTGTTCGATCTCTTCCCACTTCTACTTTCACGATGCTTTCTGAGCCTCGTCTGATCGATGGCTACGTTTAACGAGCCGTGCTACTTCGTTTCGATCAAAACGCATAGCAACAAAAGCTGCTCGTCTATTCCATTGTACTTTTTTCATTTCTTTTTTAAAACTTTTCCTTTTTGCTTGGCTTATTGCTTTTATCAAATGTAGTACGAAGTAAAAATGTTTATAACACCACCAACTCGCTCAATAATCGTGCATTTTTCTATCATAACAAACACCCAGCACGCTGAAAACTCGGTGATGCAATTTAATCGCACAACGCTACCGTAACGCAAACCATTATTAAAAGGAAGTAAATCCATCGGGAACATTTATCAACGTTAATAAGATTGCGTCGATGTGCGTGAGTGAATCCCATTCAGATCGCGTCTTCGTTTTCTCCTAGACATCAATTAATCGAGCAACGGCCTGACCGCGATACTTCTCGAATTATTGCATAATACCTATACACGGCAATATTTCGTCATGAAGGATGCTATAAGCTCGATTCGGTGTCTGAGAGTTTTGAAGTGTGTGCACCATCTTTAGAAAGATGTATTCAATAATCCAATTGTAATTATCAACTTGACCATAAGTCCGGTGACTGTGTATGACATACTTCGCACAAAAATGTTATTATATAAAATATTAACACCATATTACAGCCCCTGTTGTCTCATGCATCTTTTGTTTTGAAAAGTTTTCTGTTACTATCATACTTTCGGAGTTATTGTAGGTGGTAATAGTTACTGCCTCACCCTGTATATTAATATTACATATACAGTGAACATGCCTCATTTTTGTAATATTATTAATACAAGTATTATTTGGATTAAAAAATTTGCTATTAATATGCCAATGGTAGTGTTTCTGCTTTTTAACTAAATGATTTCTCAGTGCGTTTCAAATCTGTTTCGACACTGTTTCACTTTTCCTGCGTCCCACATATGGCGGTATCGCGAGTATGTAGAGAATCGAAATATGAACGTGACGATTCATCAACGAGCACTTCAATCTGACCCGCAGGAAAATTACATAGTGGCGAAGCGTAATCCCAAAGGTATTACGAGACCTTTACAATCAACGAAACGAATCTGTCATTAAATATCGTATCTACCAATGTACATTTTTCTAATACAATATATCGAACCCTTATTTAAATACACGAATTCAAATATGTACTCTGGGGTAGTCTCATTAAACGATGAATCTTCTTGATTTCAGTAACAATCGTTTTGTAATTCAATTTATTAATTTATTATTAATAATTATATTTCAACGATTTAAAGATTCCTGTATTTCGCCTCATTTTATTGTTTTTATATTTTTCAAATTCACGGCATCTACTCTCTTCTACCTATCTACTTGTTTTTCTCCTTGGCATTTTCAGACTTGGGGAGTTTTGGCCTGTCGGTACTAGACCGAGCCTGGCGAAGGACCTCCTGAGAACACGTCAAGTCGAGTTGATTGTCATACAAGTTTGTTTAACGATTCCATTCGCAAAATGAACGAGTTAAAGTACGTGTAAAACATGTAATTTAAGCCTTCCTTATTCTCCTCAATATACGTATAACTCTCGAAAGCACTGTTATGCAATAAGTTATTATTAATATTCCGCAAAACCATGTCGTAAATCACTATCAGGATGTGTCATTTTGCATTAGAAAAGTGTTTATACAATGCGCACTTGTACCGGTGACGCATCGATACGTGCCCGCGTGAGCTAGAGACGTGTTTTCACTAGAGAATATTCATATCCACAATACCGCACCAGCAGTTTCGAGTTGAACGAGTATTAGAGCAGTGCTTCAAATGGAATCACTTGGCAGAAAAACGATTTTGAAGTAAATAGTAAAGTATTGAAAATATAGCAGTAATTATAATAAATAATAAAAAGTAAATTCTTGTCGCCTCATCTATTCTCTTTGAAAACAGCGTAAGCGTTGAGACTCTAGTTATAGAGCACCTATGTAGAAGGCCAAGTGGCGGCACTCTATCGTTCACGCATCGAATACCATCCTCAACCCCTTTGTCTTTCGCGTCCCCCGTTCATTTTTGTCGCAATATTTGCATTGTTCCGGCTTACTTTTGAACGCAGAAGGTCTGGTCGACTCTCGTTCGTTCCCTTCTCGGTTCCAGCGAACCGTTGCGAGACGAGCCAGTGCGCGAGCCCTCGTAAATCCATTTATTTATTTATTTATGTGCCACGGGAGCTCGGAGAACCGGATGGCCGTAGGGATGCGGAGGGGCTTATGGTGGCGGGGTAACCGGGAATCCCGCGGGACCGCCACCGTCACGGGACGAGGGAGATTGCAAAAGTCACGCAGAACGCGCGGTAGATATCCTCGTATGTATAGGCTGATGCCGGCAGAAGTAAATTCTCCGGAGGCAACGCGGGTTGAAACGAAAATGCTGTTGTGCCACTTAGACGGAAAAAGGAACGCGCCCTCGTTCGTCGTTCTTTGTCTGTACCCATTGCAAATCAAGTATTCCCACAATCTTCGATCTTTCCATTTTTACGTGATGAATATTTAATTTAAAATGTACAAATGTTAAAATTTTTAATTGTCATTACATGAGAATGTCAAATCTGAATGCATATTGCAATGCTCATATGCTAAAACGAATCTGTATTTGAAATACATTTTTTTAATTGGTCACTGTATATATTTCATTTCGCGTAAAATTCCGCAATGTAGATATTATTAATCTATATGTTAACGTAGATACCTCTCGAACACTTTTCATCTATCATACAATTTTTAGTAGCGCAACAGACGATGAACGTTATTACAAGTCCGAGAGCAGCAGGTAATTTATCATTGGTGATCATCTGAACATTTCGTAAAGGACTATTTTAAGATTTAGCTCTCTCAATTTATCTTGCCTTAACTATGTAATCAGATTGGTATGACGAAAAACGTAATTAGTAATTACGTTTTGAGCTATTCAATGGAACGTAGCCTGAATATGAAGTGCATGCTGGATGCGGATTTGGCAACCGTCTGACTCGGATTTAAAATTGTTTCAATCTATTATTTCATGTTACGTTTCCCAACGTATAAATAACATGTACAGTTGGAAATGCGCGAAATATTCTCGCGAAATATTTTCGTTGTTTGGTTTAAAACGAAAACGGTGTTGCACGACTTAGCGAGAATGTCTTCCTTCTCGTTATCACTGGCATTTCATTCCACTGAGCCTTTTACGTTCTGAATATTTAACGAGACGGCTTACATAAGCTGTGCATTGAGTCGCGTCGCGTCGCGTCGCGTTTAGGAGATTTTTAAAAACTGAACGTCCACCGTCATTTATTTTCAACGAGAAACGGTTCCGACTGTATGTGTATACAAGTATGAATAACTTCGAATAATCGAAACCACTGCCACACAACTCGGCACAACGTTTTAATCATTGATTCAAAGCTGCGATGTTGATTACAAAAAGCTTTGAATATCAAAATGGGGCCAATGGAATGAAATATTTTCTACGATTCACGAAATTTCTATCATGGAAACGATGTTTCAAACGTAATAATTTAATGATGAAATACGAAATTATTTATGTCTAATCTTTTATGTTTCCTAAAATTGCATTGGAAGGACCTCAGAGAAAATTGATAATATAATCCACTCACCCAGTTGGTCGTTGTCTGTTGACGTTCCAAAAGTCGTTGTTGAAGCTTGGGTCCAGGACCAGAGAGGAAGGCTTTAACCAGGCTCCTGGTTTTCGGCAGATGATTCGGTGCGATGACCTCGACCTGGGCCAAGTATTTCTGCAAGGTTGCCTCCAACGGCGGAACCGGAAGACTCGGTAGAGTGGCATCCTTCTGTTAAAGTGAAACCCAGGGAAATGGCCGATTACCGTGGCAAGAATTATATCGATAAGAATCAATCGTTACGCTAATTTATGGGAAGTGGAAAATGGAACGGAAAGGACGATGAATTTATCCGCTTAAAACGGTTCCGCCTTGATTTACAACGTCGTTTAAAGGTTAATCGCGGATGTCCTGACATTTGTCGATAAAGGTCGACAAGTGCAGGACGATTAGGTCGTTCCTAAAATTAAAACGTCTTGACGAAATAAATATAAAATTTTATCTACATGCTTCAGAACTCTTATACAGGCGAAGGAAGAATTTCTTCTATTAAACAGCAATTGAAATCTTTAAAATAAGTTTTATAAAATATCCTCTTGCAATCAAGTTGGTAGTGAATTCTGCAGACTAACTGATCTAAAAATCTTCTTTTATAAGGACGGAAATTGTAATCCCGTAAACTCATATTTTTGCTTAACTTTGTGAGTAACATTGCTAACAACATTCTGCCTCATCGTGCCGCTATCGAAGCTTTTAGCCCTTAAGAATCGAGTTTATTCAAACTTCATTTTAAAAATTCGATACCTGGTGATTGAATAAAATGGTCAGTCATCAGAATGCGATCAAGCGGAGCAGGAATTTGATTCAAGATGAACAAACAAGAGCAAAAGTCGATCGAGTGGTCGCTACGGGGTTTAACAAGTTCAGGGGTGGATCGTGCGTTCGAGTCTCGCCGCGTCGTCAGTGTGGCATACGTTGCTTCTACGATGCCACGTCGGTTGTAAAATAAAGAATCAATCGAGAAACGAAGCGTGTCTATGGGAGGTAAGGGCCCTTAAGGCCGGCACGGTTCGTTGATCAGAATCCCCTTTTGCCGGCCTAACAAGACTCCGAGTCTGCGAACCCGAACGCGATTCGACCCTTCCTTCTCCGTCGCGAAATGTTTCCGGCAAGTGGAGCCAGGAAAGACAGGGACAGCCGGCGGCTCGTTCGGTAATGGTCTCTCCTCTCTTTTCGCTACGCTCGTACGTGTATTTAGTTTCATTAACCAGCCCGTGGCCCACGAGCTGTACTCTCAGAAGTGGACGAGGAACAACGTTGTGGAATCAACACGCGTCGCTTGCCTCGTGACTAACAACGAGGAAGCGGTATGCCCGTGATTTATGTGACAACCGGCACACCGTGTGACACGCTTTCTACGTGTACTTCCCGTTGAACACGCCGATAATTGTGCTACAACGTAATATCATGCTGGTGCATACATAATGTTCTCACCTTTTTCTCACGTCCGACGAAAACTCCTTTATGTACAAATCAATCGAATGACACAGCAGGTGTTTTGAGAATTTGTCGAGTTATCCTTAAATATTATTTAGAATATTCAGAATAATTTCACGATGTCATTTGAGTGCAAGAAGTGCGAGAACGATACGATTTAAATTCAATTTACTCGCGATCAGTCAAAACTGAAACCCACGCGAACCTGGAAACTTATACGTTATTCGACGCACGAAACGAATCCGGAGAATGTTCGTAACGAGTTCGATTATCCCGCTTATACCATGAGTCAGTTTTGTCCCAGGGCCGACGCAGCGCGGCGCGGCGCGGCCCCTCGGTGCCTCGGTGTTGCGGGTCAGCTCGTTTCGTTTCTCGTACGAGCCTCCCGATGTAACGGGTGTCCGGATTCCCAGGAGGTTTTCCACTCCCTTTTCAAGGCTCATTGCTATGCACCGCTCGAAACTCTGCTAACGACCTTTGCACGCCGAGAACCCCAACTTCCAGCCGACTTCTCGATCCGAAACAGCTTATCGGGCCGCGCGATTGCGTGGATTTGAAATATTCGATACCGGCGCGTGGATTTTCTCCGGCTCGGAGGGCTTACTTTCGAAACGATTTGTTAAAAAAAAGATCTCCAACACTCTAGAATCTTTCCTTGCTGCGATCTGGTATTTAAATATGTAGTTGTTGATTAAAATTTAAAAATCTGGATGTATATACATATATGCTTAAACATAAAAATACCAACAGTGAAATAAAAAAGATTATAGCGGCCACCTTTATTACTGCCTAATGTGGCCTCTAGTGGTAAAAGGGTTCCCCACCTTAACTGGGAAGTGTATATACATATACACACATATGTACTGCGAAAGCAATGGTTGAACCCGATAATTTGCAAGATGTAGTTGACATGAGTATTACTTAATCACGCAATTTAAGAGTCACACCGGACAATTATCGATCAAGTATAGGTGTACGGGGATGCCTGAATGGCCTCGATCAAGCGGACCTCGTTTGTTCGATTCGATAATAATCAATCGGATGCGCCTTTCATCCGAATGCACTGAATTCGAAATAATTACCCTTCCTATTCCGCTGCCCTCTCATTCCTCCTTCACCCTCTGCTCAACCGTGCTTCGTTGCAATAGCGAGCATCGCGTAAATGTGATCGCCTGGCAATGTGCGATCGCTTGATAATTGCGTAAACAAGCTATATCTAGGTTCTATTTAACACAAATCGATAGAGTACAGACGAACTCTTTGTATAGATCAATTCGTTTTTATCCAGAAGACGTATTTCAATTATCAAAGCGTTTGCGAGCTTAGGAAGGTAATTAGTCGTACAATATTTTGTTTATAATCTTAAATGCAAAGAAGATGTAGAATAAAGTTGATTTTAGGCAATAAACGAACGACTCCTTAATGGGCAATTTATTGATTGAAAGAGTAAATTCGAGGAATTATTTCCATTTCTGCAATTTGTATTCTGAAAATAACTTTCGTCTTGTATTTTTCCAAGTGTTTGCCTGTTCAAATTCAGCCAGTATAATTTTCGTTAATAAATTGTACTTTACTGCGTAAAAATTCGTAGTTCAGTCCGCGAAGCACGTGTGAATAGTATAAACGCATCGTTACGCAAATTAATTGGAAAACTCAATATGTTTCAGGCAATAGGAATAAACGACAGAAGTACGCGACGATGGGACAGGGACTCTGTTGAACGGAGGATTACGTGTGTATTTCCTCCGAGCGGAAATTTTACGTACGCTCAAGCACCTCGAACTTCCCTTCGCCGCGCCGCGCCGCGCCGTACCATCGCGTGGACGTGCGCCGTCCCGGATAATATGTACCTTCCATCACGAGTGGCACCTCGCGATCCCTCCCTCTGTATCGCAACTCCCTACGGACCTCTATTCTATGCAAACAGGCTAGGCGGCCGGAACGCAAAGGAAAATCGACAGCGAGAGATCGAACGATTCGAACCCGGAGCAGAATACCAAGGGAAACGTGGGTAGTTGCTTATCATTGAAATTGTTACTCCGACAGAGGAACGATCTGAATGGAATCTTCCAAAAACGTTTCAACCCTTCAACGTTTGCAATACGAATTTCCAAGTTCAGATAAGACATAATTAATGGCGACGAAAAAATTCTTTAAAACCGATTCGAAAAACTTGATCGTGAGAGAAGGTTGAAAGAACGCGTGTGGAACAGAACGAATGCGAATTGTGATGAGAGAAACGGGCGGGAGAGAGGGGGTGGTGGTAATAATTACGAGCAAAAAATGAAAGAACGGCGGTGGAATAAAGGGAGTGGAGGAAGTGGTTCGAAAAGGGAAATGTAGATGGTCGGTAGTGCAGTGGATGTAAAGGAAGCCTGAGGGGGTTGTTCTTGGTCTGAGGGGCGCTACACGGCGTGGCGGCAAGGGGGGCCGTGGGTGTTACTAATTGGAGGGGCTCCGAGGGGGGAAACCTTGTTATCTCTTAATTGCTACGACCCTCCGCACTGTTTTGCATCGATAAGAAGAACCAGCCACTCCTCTCGGACTTTTGTTTCATCTGACTCTACCGTTCCCCCTGTTTCCCTGTACCTGACGGGATGATCGATCAATGGAAATTGTTCGTTGTTTCAAAATTGCGGTGACCCTTTGTACCTACAATCTCTCAACTTCTTTCCTTTGATGTGCAACTCTATTTCATGAGATTTGCATGCCAATGTTCCCTTTAGAGACGAGTCATCGAAAATTATTCGACCTGCTTTCATCGCTCTCCTCGACGTTCCTCGCCTGATCACTTTTCAGTCGCTGAATCCAATTCTCTAAAATATCGATATTGTCTACACGCGCAGTGTTTCACGAGGAAATAACTTACCCCGGCGAGAATTTCATAGCAGAATTGTTTCCTGCTTTTGAATGTCGCGACGTTTCGAGAATGTTTGAATTTTAATATTGAAATTCCAGTCAGAAAATTTTCCAAACCTCCAGAACTATCATTTTATTCTATTAATTTATTTATTGAGATTTGGCATTAATTTGCAATTTCTTTAGAGAGAAAAGCACTCAATCATTGAAAACAGAGAACACAATGAAAGTACGTATAAAAAAAATAAGAAACGGAGTGTTCAATTTCTCTCGGCGGTTAATCGGCTCGGGTCTTTCATATAATCGTGCCGGTCCTTTGGGAATATTCTAGTTTACGCTTTAATAAAGACCCCTCCTGCTTTGAAGAACAACCGAGAAGACGCCTCGAAGGGAAAAATAAGTTTTCTCGTTGTTTTAGGAACGGAAGGGTCTTCGCTCCCGGTGTCTCTTCGTTCGTAGCGCGGCGGCTGTTAAAATTCGCAGCAATTCTGCTACGCGATGACGATCAAAGTCGATTTACACGCTGCCAAGCCATGGAACATCAACGCTCTGCTTCAGACGCAATAATATGCTTCATCTACCGCTGTAAGGTTGGAAGTGAGGCTCGAATTAGTTCCTTCATTCTTAATTTCACTTTCTTCTACTTGACGTACAATTTCGTACATCCATGAGAAACGAGAAGTATTCGAAACATGCGCAGAATTTTCTTCTCGCACTTGAACCACGTCAATATTTTCTACTAGTTCGCACGTACGAACAAATAAATTGTTGAGGTATCGTTCCTAGGCTTTCAATTAATTTTTAATTAACCGCTCTTGTTTCGTAATCTATAAACAATAAGCCTTGTCGGACTCGTATAGCAAGTATTGTCCGTTGGAAAGTGTTATGCACTGAACAGAAGCAGTAGGCCACGCTTCCAGTGGATAACGAAATCACCGAAGCGAATGGAGGGTCGGCACGACGGCGCGGTGCAGTGTTTCCAGCGGAACGCAAACAACGGCAAACCGAACAAATTGGCAAACAGTCGGCGATGTGCAACCGTGCGGAGCAATTACGGATTTTGCGTGAACGACGCGTACAAACTCTTTATACACGCGTGAAAAGGGCCGACTGAATTTTCCTGGCAGCGTACCGCGCCGCAGTAGCGTAACCGAGTGACTCTACGATTAATTGCGAGAACAAAGTGCGAGAGTTTATCAATAAGAAAATGTTCGACGATAGAAAAACCACGGTGCTGGGAAATTATTTCACGCAACTTGCAAACATTATTTTCTTTTAATAAATTTTGAAAGAAGTTACTATTTGCAATTTCTTTTATCAGTATAATAATAAACGGTAGCGATTGCATTCTTACAATGTTAATGAGAACTTGAAAAGTGTTATAGAATACATGGAATACTTTCATGAATGAAAATATGTTTCATTAGTTACCACGAGGCTGTATCATGAAGCTTTTGCTAAAGGCAACGTGTGAACGTAACGATAGTTGTTACATAAAGTACTGTGATTGATGTTCATTTGAATGTTTGCTTACGCCATTGGCTGTCTCCTGAACCTGCTTCGAGCCATGTAGGAACTATATAGGAACGAACGAACAGTAATTGGAGAGCGAACCGGCGTACCGGCAGGGGATTATGCTCGCGTTTCTAACGAGACGACCGAGAACTTGACCCCGGTACACAAGTGTGCTTCGCGAGCCCTCCTCGAATTCATTTTCACTATTTTGTTCGAGATCGACTATAAATCTTTCTATAAATTCCGGTATAGATAAACGTCAGACTTATGGTTGTACTTATATTTTTATTATACTTCCAAATGGCTTTAAACGAAATTGATATGTAAATACAATTAGTGAAATAATGTAGTTTAATCGATTGTTAAATGTGTAACAAATACTTTACATATGGTACAAAAAAGAAACTTCAATACATATCTAGCCCAAATTTTGATAATAATGCCATTGTACGTGATAAGATTAATGACGATGTTCTACTTTGACACTTGAGTCCTGAATTACTGATTTAACACGAGTACAAGATAAGATCGACCGTGCTGTTCCGTTGTTCCTCTTTAAACGATCCAAATAAACTATCAAAGGCGAAAAGGTTGCCTCGGATCCGAGCCGATATCGGGTTCCTAATGGCGGGAGCCAACCGCTGCACCATAAAAACGTGCGCTGAGATAATTGAAGGGAAGGCCGAGCCTTTTCATGTTATTTACTCCCCGGGACAAGAGGATGGTAAAACTCTGAGAGTAAATTAATTTCTACTTGTTGAATAATAATATGGTTATAAAATTATATTTATTAATCACATTATCAACAGCCTATTATCCCCATATCTAAATGCTTTGTTCAATGTGTTACGTTTACCATATCTAGTTTGTAATATTGATAATGAAAATAAGTTTTGCTCATTATCAAGAGTAGACCCGGAACAGTATGCGAATATGTATTTTGTATCATTGGATGAACGAGTGATTTCTCGTAGCATTCAATGCTCATCGGGGAATGGACAGTTCCCGTCTATGAAAAGGAAGCAAACGCGGCGCGTGTACGCGTGTTATGTTTGCGTACGTCCTCCGGGGCAACTTCAGAAGTTTACACTTAATCACGAAATGGACTCGGATTGGAAATGGCAACTCCTCCACCCCGTTCAAACTTTAGTTAGCGACACTCGATACCGCTTTGAAGTTGAACATGCTTTACCATCGATCGTCCCCCCGCCCCCGCTTTCCTGGCTACCCTGATCATGCTTATTAACGAAAATGCTTCGACCTGTTCCGATTGTTCAAGTACCTACCGAACGTTTCCAAAACAAGAGTACCATTCGAATTCGTCTGTAATTACTATTTAAATAGATTTTAATAGGATAATAAATGAATAATGANGTATATTATAATACAAACATTGTCATTGACGAATTATGAAATTTCTCGAAAAATTTGAAAGTAACAATAAGTGTGTCAATATTTTGGCTTGTGACTTCGAATGTACTTGGAGTTCCTTGGACAAATGGTTAATTTCGTGACTCGATCGCTTAAAATCCTTCAGTTTATTCTTAACCGTTGCATTTCACAAGAAAATCGTGTTGCATGCCAAGTTCTTAAAGCTGCTATCTGATTCGACGTAAGTCTTGTGTCGCTTAATCTATTAAGAATCGGTGATACGAGTAACCATACTTTGTCTTAAAATTTTTTTAATCAACAACGATAATGGGTCTTGGTGCAACGAAAATAGAATGTCGAACAATGTGAAGCAGTCTAGTTGAAGTTATAATCATTGAACTGAATAATTTTATTAGTTGGGAGCAATAAGGACATGTTCTATCGCTGAATTAAATAGAGTCTGTTAAGTAAAACTTCAACAAGGAGTGAGGACATTTAGGACAATTTTTCAGATTTCAGATTGGGAAGGAACTAAGTCATCGCAGATAATGATAAATACAGTCCTAGATCATAATAGAGTGGGTAGCTCGTGGCAGATGGCACGTGACTCACGCGTGAACAACCCCATGGTTCGCGGGGGCGATTCGTAAATAAATTAGCCTCTATCGGATCCCGAGATAACGCGTTATTTATGGTTAGCTCATGACGGTGCACCCTTAGGAAAAAGTGGTGGGCCGCAGGTAAAGTTGATCGGGCGTATCGCTTAATGCAATAGAAGGGATCAACTCCTCGGTCTATTCGGCTCTCCAGATCCGAGGTGCGCTCAGTTAGAATAAGTGGACTTTGCCGTTCACCCTTTAATCCTATCCACATCCTCTAATTGTCACGTGCCATGATTCCTTTTTTTATGTTGATCAATTATGTTCATTATAACCGATTGCATGTTAAAGCAAATCGACATCTGTTAATTGAACTGACAGTTGTTTAATTTATAATGAAACGTGAATTATACATAGAATGTATAATGCGAAAATTAAGAAATGATTTTTGTACGCATTATCATAAACGTCTAATCCGAATCTATCTCTTTAACTTAAATCGAGTCAAGCGAAAAGTAGCAAATGACAAGAATTTCAATTTCTCGGAAGGAAATTAATGTTTGGGGAAGAACTTATTTGAAATTTAAGCGAATGGGAACTGGAACGGCGCGGCGGTGTAGGGCGTAGGGGCTGTATATTCGCGAAAGTGTCACTTCCGATATTGCTTTTATATTGGATTTTCGATCGTATTTCATTGAGGTTAAGACGACTCGGCAAAAGACGTTTTTTGATTGTGCGAACGGCTCCTCTCCGGAGGATAGAATTCAGATTAGACCTTTGCCCTTTTTAACCGATGCGGGCGAGAGTGGAGACTGAAAAGAGAAAAAAGGTGCACGGGTGAATGACGGAGGTACAAACCGGGTAGGATACGTGACCGTAGGGGCCTCTGGTATCGATTAGCAAACCAGGTGTACCACGCCCAGCTATCAATTAACAACTGCTCAAACGGCCATGTTGAAATTTCGGGTGAAGCAAATATATTCGAGAACGGTATTACCATTTAATTCAACAGTGTTGTTAATTAATTTAAAAGAAAATCCATCACTAGTAAGCAGTTCTGCCTATTCTCATTTTTAATGAACGAAATTCTCGTCAGACCGAGTTAAATAATGATTTAAATAAAATAATTTCCCAGGCACTATTCAAACAACTCTTACTAATTACGCGAAATTTATAATGACGTTCTAGAATGCTTCCACAAAAGAAATATTTTTCATCAGATTTCAAAGGATGGAAATTGTACAAACATTGCAAAGAGCGCACAATTTTTCTTTGACCCGAAGGCCTGTACCGCCATGAAGGATCGGAGATGTTGGTGAATACGTGAACACTAAGAATAATTATCGTCATCGTTGCAACTGAAAAGATAGGTCAGGGGTCGCGAGTTGAATTTCATGAACTACATTTTAATTAATAAAGACGCGGTATTGACGTCATTCTCTGGATGTCGAGGAGTACTGTTTCACCCATAATAAACTAATATGATTTATATCCACACGTTGCTTCTCAAGCCCTACTATAATTCATACTGAATTCTATAAACCAGTACTTTTATATTAAAATTTAAGATCAATACGTTATCAAAGATTTGAGAAGCGAAGTTTCTAACAGAGGTACTATAAAATGACTACGAAGAACGAAAAGCTCAGGGCAAACTAGGCATATAAAAGTAACAAGAAACGGATCCACTTATTCTACTGACGCGGTACAAGCGTGCAACTGCTACAATGTAATCCACTTCGCCAACTCTTATAGAACTCTCCCCAGCATCATATTCACTTTGATACAGACAGTGATACATTATCCCGCGTCTTACGTCTTCTACGACGTTCCCACAAATTTTATTACCATCAGCGACACGTGCGATACAGTGCAAAATGATTTGAGAAGACACATCATGTTTCGATTAAATCTACAGTTTCGAAATTTATAGGTTTAGTATGGAAGAACACTGTACCGGAAACAAATCCAATATCATAATCCAATCTTATCAAGATGTTAATAATTTAATTTGACAACGTATGTCTTTTGAACCCGGGGATAGTTTTAAAATCCCTGGTACAGGAATGAAAAATTGCAGAATTGTGGGAATATCACGAGGCCTGATCTCTCCACGATAAATATTATCCACCCTCGGTCTCGCTGGTAACGAGATCGTATCTGACGGCGTTGCGTGTCATTTGCATATTTCAGCCGGAGGCGTTGGGTAGATCCTTGCTTTTGGCAATCCGAAATGCATGAGGGTGGCAACCACGCGGGTTCGATTTACATTTCACTATCGGGCGGTGCGTGTCCCTACCCTCAGGTGACGAACGGGGCTCGTGCAAAGTGACAAGCCTAAAACGCGTCCGCTCAACTTTCACCAATTACCGACAGTGATTAGCGACTGGCATGCTTAAAGAGAATTATAATCTTTTCTAGTGCAGATTTCGTATAGTTCAGACATCCTTCCAAGCCGTTATTCAAGGACATACATTAAAGACCAACATTATTCAAGGACATACAAATAAGTTTCTTTTATTTCACTCATAATCCAATATATCCTAAGTCTTCTTCAAATAACGTTGTAATTTCGTACCTTTTTTCTCTTTATTAGAACGATCGGGTGAAGGTAAACGTTAGAATCATCAACTCCGCGGGTTCTTTTCCCTGACGAAGAATAAACAACGTAGTGACTTACCCTGGCAGGACATGGCGAACTGTCCCTGGAGAGACTGCCGAGAGTCACCAATAAACGACGCGAAGCCCCCAACACTGAGTCTCGCCATCCCTCTGCAAATATAAACACAGAACCCTGGTTATTTATTGCAGAATATTTTTTTAGGGCTTGTACAATTTATCCTACACGTGTTTTTCCATCGAATCCTGCGTACTCGTTGCGGTCATGAATTATTCCATAGGATAAAAACGTATTGGATATTCTTACAATTATGCAGGCATGATGCGAGCCACGTGATTGTTTATAAGTAAAGTAGAAAGTATCAGGTCTAAAAAATTTGTAGAACTGTATCATCTATGCTTCTGTATTTTAGCAGTATACTGTTTGCCTGGAACGTCTGCTTTATAATACCGAATGTTTATTATCGTGTAGTATAACGCGAGTAAGAAAGCGGAATATAAATAGGGGAACGGCGACAGAGTAAGCCACAGGGGAGTTTCATATTGCTGGATTAAGCGTTCAACTTCCACCTTCGACTCTGTTTCCTTGGTCGGTGTCTTAAGCCCGAACCTGCTAAGTTATGATCGCGACTTTCATTAAACGGCCGGATGACGGATCGCTTTGTCTCGTTTAGATTACGACCGCGGCGATGAAAACGGATTTAATCATGGGAGGTCGGTAAGATTATTCGGCAGCTACCAGCGTTCCTGTTAATCCGTAGAATTTCTCAAATCAGCGGTTATAACATTGCCGGAACGTGTCCTCACGCCGTTAGTAAATTACGGAGTATAATACTTGAATTGGATTTATTGCAAGACAGATGTATAACGAAATTAAACTGTACATGTAATTATATTTTATATCTCGATTTTTTAATTTTTGCAAAATTTTGGCCGATCTTCATTGATATTTGTAAGAAGTAAAGAGAGAAAAATGGGCACGGTCTTTGATAAAGTCGACTTTGTCGTCAGGATTGCGGGCATAAATTCATAAGCGGTAATAATAATGAAGTTACGACATGAAACCGGGACCGAAAAGAGGAAAAGGACAAGAGATACGGTTGCAACGGTGGCCAGCAGCCAGCCACCGAATTAATAAATCTCAATTACGTGAGTTAATACCGGGGGCAATTCTCTCCCCTGGTGTTCGTAAGGAACCGGATACGAGGGTGAAGGCATTTCTATCGGGCATTGTCGTTGGAACAATGACGATGACGATTCTACGGAACCGCCTTCGTTTGTGTAAAGTGCAGTTGAAACGTGGTTGAAATTTATCGCCGTTTGCTGACGGCCCTCCCATGTTGATGGTTCCTAATATGCCTGTAGAAAAGTCCGGTTAAAAATTGTTTCGTGATCTTACAAGGCGTTTTATTCAGTATTTATTTAATTAATATCTGATTTAAAAAAAGTATACTGTTTGCCTGGAACGTCTGCTTTATAATACCGAATGTTTATTATCGTGTAGTATAACGCGAGTAAGAAAGCGGAATATAAATAGGGGAACGGCGACAGAGTAAGCCACAGGGGAGTTTCATATTGCTGGATTAAGCGTTCAACTTCCACCTTCGACTCTGTTTCCTTGGTCGGTGTCTTAAGCCCGAACCTGCTAAGTTATGATCGCGACTTTCATTAAACGGCCGGATGACGGATCGCTTTGTCTCGTTTAGATTACGACCGCGGCGATGAAAACGGATTTAATCATGGGAGGTCGGTAAGATTATTCGGCAGCTACCAGCGTTCCTGTTAATCCGTAGAATTTCTCAAATCAGCGGTTATAACATTGCCGGAACGTGTCCTCACGCCGTTAGTAAATTACGGAGTATAATACTTGAATTGGATTTATTGCAAGACAGATGTATAACGAAATTAAACTGTACATGTAATTATATTTTATATCTCGATTTTTTAATTTTTGCAAAATTTTGGCCGATCTTCATTGATATTTGTAAGAAGTAAAGAGAGAAAAATGGGCACGGTCTTTGATAAAGTCGACTTTGTCGTCAGGATTGCGGGCATAAATTCATAAGCGGTAATAATAATGAAGTTACGACATGAAACCGGGACCGAAAAGAGGAAAAGGACAAGAGATACGGTTGCAACGGTGGCCAGCAGCCAGCCACCGAATTAATAAATCTCAATTACGTGAGTTAATACCGGGGGCAATTCTCTCCCCTGGTGTTCGTAAGGAACCGGATACGAGGGTGAAGGCATTTCTATCGGGCATTGTCGTTGGAACAATGACGATGACGATTCTACGGAACCGCCTTCGTTTGTGTAAAGTGCAGTTGAAACGTGGTTGAAATTTATCGCCGTTTGCTGACGGCCCTCCCATGTTGATGGTTCCTAATATGCCTGTAGAAAAGTCCGGTTAAAAATTGTTTCGTGATCTTACAAGGCGTTTTATTCAGTATTTATTTAATTAATATCTGATTTAAAAAAGAAAAATTGAAATGTACTTAAAACACTAAATCTTAATGTAAATTATTGTTAATGTAGGCGAAAATCAAGTGAAGTTTTTATATTTCAATTTGACGTGACAGAAAAGATTTGCCATTCTATTTATTAAATAGAGATCTTTTTATTCAGACTTCTTTACAAATATAGTACAATTTTTATACAAATAACTCAGTGACAAAAACATCTCGTTCTAGTCCAGTAGACACTCCACAAAGGAAACGTCAGTTCGTTAGCATTTCTTATAAATCGTTAATCCTGTTTTCGCATACGTCAAGCAAACGTCGTCTGATGATCAAGCGCGCAAACATCGTCGAATACAAATGCGTCCTCCCGTTTGCACGTCGAATTAAACCGAAATAAATCATAAATATTAAACGAGGCTTTCAGTCGCGAGATTACGAGGGTTGCAACCGTCCCCACGGACGCCTCTGTCCGTTTCTCTTTCTCTCTGTCCCTTCTTCCCCCGTTCTTTGTCGCGTTCCCACCCTGTCGACGGAAATTGTGCGAGTCCTTTCCTTCCTTCCTTCCTATTTTCTAGACCGGTTTAGTAGCACAATTTCAATGACAATGAAACTCGACGAAGGATTTCCGGGATACCTGACGTACTTTGCGTGCGACCACTGACCACCGGACGACCGAGCCTCAAGATCGAGTGGCCACTGACCGTCTTCACAGTAAAAGCGCCCCTTTATACGCTTGGCCAACCTCAAAATCGTAAAAGACCTTCAAGCATGCCATAACTAAGTCACTATTATATATTTTGTTAATGATTCAAGTTACACTTTTTAAACCTGTTGTTATTTGATATTTTCAGATCCGCGGGCTAAAAGGAAAGTTTAAATCACGACGGAACTGATACAATCTGTTCGCGCCTCGTAACCAAAAAACGCGTCGCGCACGAGCTAAATCGTTAAGGGGTAGTTTTCTCCGAGCACGTCCAAAGCCACGAGGTTTAAGGGAAAGAAGGCGAGCGCCCCTAGAGATCGAGATTGGCGTCGCGAAGGGACTTCTACAGAGAAGAGAATGGTAAGAAGAAAATCGATGGTCGTTCAAACCGTATCCTCATTCGGGTCTCGCCGGAACGGAATGGCTTGATTAACTGACGACGCGTCGTTACTGCGACCACCCTGCTGGTCCAGTATTGCCTGCCGGGGTTACTCGATGCTTTTGGGGCTGCACCGCACACCCGGCAAGAAAATGCGAGGGGGCGTAACCCCCTCGCTCTTTATTCGGCTTTGCTTAATCACGTCCGCGGTTTTCCTTTACGTTCAATAAAAACTCCCCGGCTACTAACACGTTCTTCCCATTTTTTGTCTATACCGTCTCTCTTTTAAAAGTATCTACAGAATGTAAAGAAATGTTTGGTCTTGGCAATTATAATCGCAGACTTCGGATCGGTGAACATCTGTCAAAAAAATTACCGCAAAATTGTTCTTATATTTCAAGGTCAACAAGGACCTAGTCGGATAAGGAGATCAAATAGATTACAGACGTGTTTATAAAACAATGATAGCTGTCATCAATTGCCTACCTTCATGATAAGTTGTCTATTTTTCTGGGATCTCACATGTAGAATTAAATATTACAGGAATATATCCTAATTTAAATATCAGTCTACGGTACCTAGGATCCCATCAAAGGCGACCACTTCGAGATCATTGTTCTTCCTATCTGCTTGAATAAATTCAACCGGCGGAGCAGAGCATATGGGGGAAGCGCTAATACCGTTTTATGTGCGGCTTGATACCTATAACGCAATATGGTGCTCTTCGCTGCGTCACGGTTCGGAGATGCGCGAGAAGAAGAAACTCGATGTCGGCGAGAATGGTCGGATGGCGAGTGACGGCTACGAGGGTACATGTGCGCAATGAAACTTCTTACTTTATTCATAAAGTAGGGGCAGTTCCGTCGGGAGGGTCGTGAAACGAGGATTGGGGAAGAATATAGTTCTGGATGAGATGTTAAAAGATCAGAGCGAACCGGTGTCGCCAGAACGTTCGACCTTTCGCAATTTCAAAATGTGTCGCAATCAGGGGCGACTTTTTAGTTTGCACCCTGCTCGTGAAATTTCAATGGAGGAATTATCGCTGGAAATAATGAGCGCTTTAGAGAAGTTTATCCCGACGAGAGTTTAGAAAAGTTTGTCCGCCGGTCAATGATGAGAAACAGTTTTGACAAAACGGTTTAGCGGAGATAAAGAAATCGTGTCACGTTCCACGTTGAAATATATATAGAACTTCGTAACTCATTTCGAATTATTATCAAATTAATAGTTACGTAGTTCCGCGGTAATTCGGACAAATAAAGAAAATAAGCTTACAACGACCGAGATAAGAATACCGCTAATGACTAATTGAATCAAACGAAACTTATATCAATTAAGTCAATTACAAATGTTTTAATGACTTTATATTTGTCGAAGAAAGAACCAAGAATGAAGTTTTATATTCAGGAAAACCTTCTTCGTGTAAAGTGGGAATCAAATTCTTTTTGATAAAAGGATGACTAAACGACGAGCTTAAATGAGCCAAGAAACTGGTCATCGAAGTACGGGAAGCGTCAAACGGTCGCATTTCCGGTTCATGCGGCAAAGTGTTTCCCCGGCTTTCGAAGGGTGGGTAACCCCTTCTGTCTCATCGATGAATGTGAGGGGCAAAGGGCAACAATGCCGTAAGCAACCACTCAAACAGAGGCCTTTGTCTGGAAATCTCACTCGAATTCTCCTTTCTTTTTTTCCCCTCGCCCTTCACGCTTTTCTACTTCTTTCACTTCTACCCTGTCTTCCGGCAGGCCCGAGGACACACCTTTTAAGTTCTCGTAATTATAATACGAGCGAATTAAAAAACAATTTTCTCCTTCACATATACGAACATGTTTATATTCATGTACGAACATTTCTTCATTTTACCATTTCACACGCAACGCCTGCAATTAAGCGTCACCACTGACCGTTATACTATACCTCGAAACCTTACTTCTCCTCTGCCTCGTGTTTTCCCAGATTCTCGTATTCCCGTCCAAATAACCTCATTAAAACTTTTACGGTTTACCCTCACCACGAAAGAAAATACTCAACCAACATTTCCAATAAAATTCTTCCACGAAATTGTACGTTCAATTAGCTAACCAAATAAATAATTACGGACGGATATTTCACAAGGTATTCCGTTAATTAAGAAAAAATTATTCTACTAGTTTTCCTCTGCAAAATGTGTTTTCTTACATATTATCGACCCTTCGTCAATAATAATTGATAATATAATTAGATTTAACACATTTCATACGCAATTTACGCACGAGCACGGTCGAACGTCACGACCCGAGCCAACCTACCCGTGGCTGAGCGCGGGCCCTACACGTGCTCTTATTGGTCAGTGTTTTTCGTTAATAATTCAAAAACCATGCCTCATTTTGCATTTTTCCAAAGGAAATTATTATTCAGAAGGACCTACAGAATCTCTCTTCGGCTCTAATACTTTTACTGGGACACCCTGTATGTACAATGTAGGCGCACGGATTAGTTTTAATATGAATTTTCTATAGATTAGAATAATGTTCGTGCAGTACGATTTATTTATAATTGAACACGTTTCTTGCTAATCTATGTAGAGCAATCTACAGATTGTCTACATGTTTGATCTCTATCTTCATATACTTAAAATCTAGTTGAAATGAAACTATTTCCAAATTGCAGAGTGTAAATATATTTTATCACAATCCTTTTCTACAGTTCATTTTTGTTTATACCCATTCACCAGTGACGGAACAGCCTGTACATATCAGCGGTTCGCGTACCTTGAACGAAACGAAAAGTTTGCGAGCGAAGCGAAAGTTCCGAGCGCAAGGCCGAGAGAATGAAGTCTGCGGTTCGTTGGCTTGTTCATCCCGAGCGATGTACCAATTTCTTTCATGCTCTGTCTTCCCCCCTCGTAGCTAGCCTCGAGACACGATCTCGTTTTATCTGCTCGACCCCTTACACGATCCGCGTTTGTTACGGAGCTCCCAGCCTCGACCTACGTTCTCGCCGCTATCAACCAACCCCTGTCCGCCCTTCTTCTATTTTTCGCTCTTTTCTTCTCCCTCGTTCGAGGGCGACCATCCTCGAGCGGACCAGAGCCAGATAGAGCACGCAAGCGCTCCCCTCGAAGAGGGGTTACGCGCGTAGACTGCATCGTCCCCGGTAAGTGGATTCTGTCTTCGAGGCTAACGTCCTACGCCCAGGAGCCTACAGTCCAGGAGCCCGCGACAGAAACCGGTGATTCATTTCATTACTCAAGTGAACCTATTTTTCGAAGATGACGTATATTTCTGAGTTAGAAATACTTGGGAAAAAATTCAGTAGTACAACGCTTCCCGGGAATGTTATAATAATTTCACTTTTTGCCAAAATCATTATTACTGAAATTCTTGACAGTCGGAAAACCTTGTCGAGTCAATGAAGCAATTAGGCCGAAATCACTATTTCTGAAACTTTTTTTGTAAACAATATACATATAATATATAATGTTTAAAAAAAACGAAAAGATATTAGTAATGAAATTGGCCGAAGTTTTATGTCGAGGTCTCCCGGACTACTATCCTTGGTAGACTTTTCGATACGAAATGGAACAGAAGGAAACGGAACCGTACCGTTCCGCGAAGTTTCAATGGAAACGTCAGACACACGGATCCACCGGAAGTATTAGAGGATACCTGTCCATGGGACGCATGTCGGAAAGTTCGAAACGCTAGTATCTCGTGCTTGCGAAGCTTGAAACGCTACAACTTCTGCGTTGTGACTGGTTTCGGCAAAACTTTCCGATGTGTGGCGTACAGTAACAAATAGAGTAGCTGAATATATTTTTAACTCGGTTCTTTAAGAAGCATATAAAGTACAGAATGGAAAGATTGAGGACACGAGCAAACGTAGTACCTCCATGCATACTAGTGTTGATTCTGGGAACTCACGACCGTGTAATTAGCGTGGGAAGAACAATATTGGAGGAAGAGATAAAACAGAGACTGCTCGTTATTGTAACACCGTGAATGCGCTGGGAGGTTTCACGGATGAAATGATTCGCGTATTCGCGCGTTTCGAGAGCAAACTATCTTTCCTCTGTTAGATTCTCGTATAACCATTCGCCCCTCGCGATGCTCCAACGCGTTACGCAGCTTCCCCCGACAAGGCCATAAGAGTTATACAAGGTATTAGCGCCGAAACAGATGTAGGTGTATAGCGACGTGTCTAGAGCTCACCCTTCTTGCGGACTGACAATTTGTCACATTCGCGACCGCCGACAATGCCACCACCAACAGCAACACGATCGCCACCCCTTCTCTTCCCTCGAGTACGCAACGCATCGATAAGCGCGTGGCTGATAAATCGTGCGATACATGACCGTCATTATCCGACCCGAGAACTCCCCCCACTGCGAGGCTTATCGTAGAAATAGGATAATAGGCACGCGTTGGACACGATCGATGCTTGATACGAGTCAATGATAGGATCGCCAACGTGTACGCATTACTGATATAATTAAAAGGCACTTGTTCGTAGAAAAGCTGGCAAAGTCACGTGAAACCTCTATTGTATAGTCTGAAAAGTATTTTCATTTTACCTTTGATATTCTCAAAACGAAAATTGAGCTCACATTTCGATATAACGAACTTTAAATATAATTTGTCATAAATTCGTTAATGTAAAGTCATCGGAGTTTGTATGTTGCTAAATGGATTTGCAATGTTTCTCATACCCATAAACAGAGACATTAACATGTCAAATTAATTTAGTTTCCTATTAGCTTAATTGAAACGTGTGTTTTCGGAACGTATTTACCTTTCTAATTTTCTGATGATGAAAGTGAAAGCGGACCGCCTCGCTAATTCAAACCGTTGGTAATTAAACGTATTGAATGTCGAGCGTTTGACCAGACTTTTCAACGAAAACGCATAAAACCGTTCGCGTCAAAAGATTACATCGTCCATGACCGTAAACTCTCGACAGTCAAATACTACTCCAATATCGATGAAAGCAATTTGTCTAATGAAATTTATCGACAAAATCGACTCAACTACTTTTTTAACGTGGAAAGATATGAAAGTATAGGAAAGTCGTTTTGCACATTATTTCTCATCACTAGTTAAATAAAAATCTTTAGTACTTTTTCATCAAAATGAACAGATGAATAAATACTTCAGTAAATGAATAGCTTTCCTTGAGAATAAATAGTTTATATACATATTTACTCTATGTACAATCTACCTATTATCAAAATTTTATTTGTAGAAGCTTAATTAATAACGCATGTAACGCCATTTGTATTAGTTTGTAAGTGAATTCGTATTGTATGAAGGGGAGAATTCCATTCGTTTCGGTAGTTATATGAAAACAGATTCATGTAAGGAAACGGCAAGTCATACACAATACATGGACAATTTGTCATATTTGCGGACCTCCTCATTCTATCTACCATCGCAGCAACCCTCTTCCCCTTCAGAGTACTACACGACACATCTACGTTTGATGAATCGCACGATAAGCGACCGTCATTATCGGAACCTATCCCTATTTCCCTTCGACGTATTTCCGACGAATCGAACTGTCAATAATAAAATATCGACCAAGCAACCCTCAGAGTCAACCCCTCCGACGCGACCTGACAATTAAAATAAATAAATGATAAAAAAAGTAACTTTAAACATTTTCAAAACTATCTGTATAAATGTTGTTGATTCTGGTGGTTTAACATAATCTGAAATGTGTGCAAAAAATATTGATTTTGTACTGCTAAGTTTGTTTTTTACTGTGCTGCATTTTTGTTCCTAATTAAAGAAACTAGTGCTCAACAAATCGAGTTAATTATACAAACCTAATTGCCAGAAAATTTGTCGTTTGAAGCCACCGAGGCAAGTCTCTGGAGCCGGAGAATCCACTACGGACTCATTCCAAGCCACTTTTGCCTGGGCAACTGTCACCACAGCCATCGGAGTTCCAATTTTCGAAGTTTAATTCTGTAGCTCAACTACATGTTGCAAAGTAAATGAAATAAATAACGTAAAATAATAATTCATGTAATTCAAGGTAAATAAAATAGAAATCTGTTTCTTTATATCTCTGTATTTTTACTCTGTATTGTATCTCTGATTTTCTTTAAGTATACATTTTAAAAAGCCACCGTAACATTGTAATAGTGAAAGCTACTATTGTTTTAAAATAAGATATAAATAACAGATTATGAGAAGCATTCATCACAGGGAAAGAATTCGGTATTGTCGATGGTTCTAATGGTTAGCGTTAGACGAAACGGTGTATCTGGTGATTGTATCTCAAAGACAAACGAGCCGACAAATCGGATTCACGGGATGCCGGACATTAGAAAGGAACCCGAGGTTGTCGGTCGACATGGACTGAATTAGGTTTTCGCGCCTGGTGGTGTCTGCCCTTCCCTGTGCCTGTCCCGAGCTCAAGTCCCGACCCTTAGAGATTGGCCAGGCACGATTAATTGACAGTAGGCCCTTCGAGACTTCTCGACGAGATTCGAAACGACAGCTACGCATTCCAGGAGGGTGCGAAGAAAAGCGTAAGAACGCGAACGTCTCGCGTGGAAGTCCGTCCTGTTTCGAGTGTCGGTGAGACGAGATTAACTCGCGTTTTAACTTGTTGATCAGCCTGGTTGCGACAGTCTTTGATCGCCTCAAGCCGATGTTACATAGTTTGGATTAATTAACAACTTCAGTCGGATGTCGTAACCGTGATTGCAAATTAACTTTTGCGGAAGCTGATGAATACCTCGGAACAGCTGCTGTATTTTAAATACGAATAAAATACGTCTAATAACAAGGAACTTTTAACATGATTGTAATAATTCTGTATCATGCTAAACGATCGCAAAACATTTTTGTTCTTTATTCTCCTGGCAAAGAAAACAGTCGCAGAAGTCGTATGTATATTTAGTTGATAAATATCATATGAACGTGAGAACCCATGTGAATTCACGTGCCTATTTCAATGCAATTTTAATTTAGAAGTTGTCAGATGTTCCGGAAGTAATTGTCGAGCGGCACTATTGTATAACAGCAGGAAGCGAAAAAGGCGAGCGGCAAAGGGATATGTACGGCGGCAAAAGAAACATTGATTGAACACTGGGGGTGGCAGGCTGGTGTTGTCGAGGACCGATGAGGCGAATAATCGGATTTAGGGATTACCAGCGCTCCTCGTGTTGCCCGTAACGCTGTTGGTTTAGCATCGTCATCGTTTTCAGCAATAATTAACGCGATTACCGGATCCGCTTTCATAATTAACGATATGATAATGATTTGTGCCAATAGAAAATTGTCGACAACGTTAATCCATTTGATTTCGCTGAGTTTAAAAAAATACTTGATGTATTTCTCGATATTTCTTAATTTTGATATAAGTGAACTATTGTTTCCATGAACCAGGAAATTCGACGCACATAACGTGACGGGAAGGTACGTTGAAATTATCGGCGTTCGTTGAAGTCTCCACGGCTATACTCGTTACGACTTCAATATGTACTCTCGATTTTATACTCGCTGGTCGCGGAAAAGAGAAATCGATAAAAATGCTGAATACTTTAAAGACAAGAAATTATTCTTCTTTTGCACGAAAAATAAAGGATGCCTATACAATTCGTAAGCTCTTCTGTTTCAGAAAGAATTGCTCTACCTTCATAAATATCCAAAAATCGTTTCATCGTACGAAATTTTAAGTCTCGTTCGTGAAACAAAAATAAAAACGAATCGATATTCCTGTGTTCGTAGTCGAGGAGGAGAATAACTTTGATGTAGGTCAACATACGATCGTAACTAGATAGTAAAACGGCACATAGAATTAAATAACGCATGGAAATTTAGTACACGATAACCCAAGGATCATGATCATTATAAGCGACGATAAGAATAACAATACTTAAAAAGCCATTAGGGTAGCCAAATATCCGTTCTGAGAATAGCGAACGGCAATCACGAATGTTTCTCGCCAAATGAGGAGTCCCTTAACTGCCCCATTCTTTTCTAAAATATCTTTGGGGCCCTCTGAGGTCTCCTGCTTTTGCATGCAGTAAGCAAGGCATACTCGAAGTTATAACTACAGCATTATCCCCAACGTCGAACTGAAATTTCCCGTTGTTCCGGCATCGCCCTGTGTAGATCGACCTTTAGCATGCCACCCCACGACGCGAACGACTTGTTCCCTTGCCAAGCGCCCCAACCGATGTCCCTACCCTATCAGCCGCGCCCTAATATAAATATTATTACACTTTGATGGGGTTAGGTTGACATTGGGCCCCGCAGATACCCCATCAATGCGTTCTCGCCTCCCTCTTCCGCCCGCGCGCTTTATGCTTGCTTTTTCATTAGGCCCGAATTCCATCCGGCACGTGCCGCTATTTTTCCTGGCTTAAGCAACGAACGCCACGGTCGATATCTTTACAAGTCGTTTAAATATTTCACGGTAAAAAGTTGCACTGCTCATTGAATAGAGAATTTGATACACGTAGCAGGAATTCTTGTTATGGAAATTCTTTAACTAGTCTTCGATATTCAAAATACGATGAACATATATGCAAATCATCGTCGCAGGCGATGTAATAGCACTTACTGAAATATAAAATCGTAGAAACATCCTGTAAAGTAATTATTTCTTAATCATGAAAGAATCTTTAGTAATAGGGAAAGTTGGGTTCGTTGTAATTGCGAGAACTGAAAATGGAAATAAATCAATGAAAATAATCATTTCGTTAATTCTTTTTTTTATTCAATCGATTAACAACTGCTCTCACAAATTAACCGTAATGTACTCGACAATGTATGAACATAACAAATCATTGGACTGATTGCGAAATCAATTGATACGACATGGTCATTGATGTGTTAAAGAGCATAACTCATGGTATTCTTCGGTAACAATGACATCTTTAATAACCGGTTCAACAACATTACAGTATCATAGATTTCAAATACATACACAGCATCGGTACTCGATTTCTTTGAATATACATACGTACATGGTACATATGCATTGTGTGCTGGTTATGTGTGTGCCACCATCGTCGCCGTCGTGTGTAGTAAGTACCTTCGTTTTGTCTCACGTAACTACCTCGTCATACTCGCGTGCCAATACGCCAGTGATTCGTTTGCGTGTATGCATGTATGTTGTGTACATATGTATAATCCTCAGTATAGGCGCACGTGCATCTTTGCATACTGAAGTATGCGCGCAGGAAGTGCGAGTGCAATTGCTACGTTTCCGGTTTCGGTGTCGGTTGGTTTAAACAATTTCCAAGTGCGGCCGTCAATGTATTTTGCATCACCGTGCATTTCATGGAAGGGTAAATAATTATCTCGGCAATTCGTAGACATCAGACTGACGCAAGTATAATAGAAGTTTTCTCAAATAGACATAATACTGTGCTTTCTGTGCTTACGTCATTGAATGTGACAAGGAGCGAGGTTTCGATAAAACAATTTTGAGCAAAATACATTAATTC
>NW_017159898.1:1029293-1065824 GCF_001652005.2 Ceratina calcarata
CATATATGCAAATCATCGTCGCAGGCGATGTAATAGCACTTACTGAAATATAAAATCGTAGAAACATCCTGTAAGTAATTATTTCTTAATCATGAAAGAATCTTTAGTAATAGGGAAAGTTGGGTTCGTTGTAATTGCGAGAACTGAAAATGGAAATAAATCAATGAAAATAATCATTTCGTTAATTCTTTTTTTTATTCAATCGATTAACAACTGCTCTCACAAATTAACCGTAATGTACTCGACAATGTATGAACATAACAAATCATTGGACTGATTGCGAAATCAATTGATACGACATGGTCATTGATGTGTTAAAGAGCATAACTCATGGTATTCTTCGGTAACAATGACATCTTTAATAACCGGTTCAACAACATTACAGTATCATAGATTTCAAATACATACACAGCATCGGTACTCGATTTCTTTGAATATACATACGTACATGGTACATATGCATTGTGTGCTGGTTATGTGTGTGCCACCATCGTCGCCGTCGTGTGTAGTAAGTACCTTCGTTTTGTCTCACGTAACTACCTCGTCATACTCGCGTGCCAATACGCCAGTGATTCGTTTGCGTGTATGCATGTATGTTGTGTACATATGTATAATCCTCAGTATAGGCGCACGTGCATCTTTGCATACTGAAGTATGCGCGCAGGAAGTGCGAGTGCAATTGCTACGTTTCCGGTTTCGGTGTCGGTTGGTTTAAACAATTTCCAAGTGCGGCCGTCAATGTATTTTGCATCACCGTGCATTTCATGGAAGGGTAAATAATTATCTCGGCAATTCGTAGACATCAGACTGACGCAAGTATAATAGAAGTTTTCTCAAATAGACATAATACTGTGCTTTCTGTGCTTACGTCATTGAATGTGACAAGGAGCGAGGTTTCGATAAAACAATTTTGAGCAAAATACATTAATTCGTCGCACTATATTATATTCAGAAAGTGTAAGTAAATCTTGTTAATTGTTCGACATAATAAAGAATTAGGCAAAAATCGAACAATTGTGTCCTCTCGCATATCCTAATTATTTCCTTCCTTAACTAATCAGTACGTAAATATTGCAACCTGCGACCTAGGAATTCTATAGGGATATAAATAACTTTTTAATCCCAAGTTAGGAATTGTCATCCGGTTATTGATGAAATCATTCTATCAAAGTATGGAAAATACAACAGACAATTGGCACCATGATGAACGTTATTTCTTCGAATTTCTCAGACCTGAAGATAGAAACTCCTATTAATTTTGCATCAATCTGAGCTTCGCGGCAAGACGCTCTTAATTCGTCGTTAAAGCGTGTACGTGGTTTTCTTAATGTGTTAATCTCTCCTCGCACAATAAAAGGGGCTAATAAACAGACAAAATTGACAAAAATATCGCGAGCAATCTAAACGTTCGACATTTCTAAATCACGAACACACCGTTTTATTTATTTCCTTACCTTTTATCGCATATTCCTCACACGTTTCGCGTTTAAATCGCTCGCGTTCATGCTACAACCTCACACAAACAATATAATACATATAGGCGAGATATGTCATATATACGCAGGTCCCTCGTACGGAAAAAAAGAGAAAGATCACTATATGTATATTATTTCTTTTTTTCTTTTCTCTTTTTAAATATACATATATATATATATGTATTCGCGCACATACCGTATAACGTATTTACAAGAGATAAAAGAAGCTATGTGTACGTGCGTGTTATACGTTAATACTCATGTCTATTATATTCATATGTATGTATACTTTTATACTTTTATTACGCATATGTATAGTATAATATTCTGTGATACAACTTGCCATATAAGTAAATACATACAACGCGTTGCCCGATAGCTATCGTTTGCTCCCAACGGTGCGAACTCGCATCGAGGAGAAACAGGAAAGAATTCCCATCTCTAATACTCTTCATGTATATAGAATCATACATAAAGAAGCTTCATTTACGTATTTTAGATACTTTATTATATGTTGTATACAGAATATTCCCAAGCTCGTTCAACGGAGAAGCAACGCATCGTGTAAAAGCAAATTAAAAGAGTAGAATAACGAAACCTGATGTGAAAAAATGATATTCGATATTTTTAATTTACTTTTACCTGCGATATCACGTTCTATCCTATCGTATCGTCAGATTGAAAATATCCTGTATACGTTATATGCTCGATACGTACATGATAGATATTATTTAACTTTGCTATGATACAATATAATATAAATTACCTCGTCAAGCATTAAAATCTCTCCGATATGAATTATGATCATGAACCGTGTCAGTCGAACCGAAAAAGAAATTCGTTGTATAGTGATAGAAGATGCTCTAATCTGCAATCAACAACTGGCTACTTCAATGAAGTACTCTGTATATTAAAATATTAAAACTTAACAAAAATGATAATCAGAAAATATTTCCTTGAATAGGGATAATATATGATCAACTTGTTACGCAGCATACTAACAAGTTTTAACAATGTAGAATAGAACGATACGTAGAAAACATAAAGTACGATACTTCTTTGATAGATCCTATTGTTCCGGCTTTTAAGAATTTTAAATAGTTGCAACGTATCGTATATACATATTACTATAGAAAACTGTATAGCAGTTAAATTATTTTAATAAACTACGGCGAAGTAATCAATAACTTCCTCCAAGTATAATTGACTAACAATAAGCTAAATCACGGTGCACATATTTTCGCGACGATCCTCATTCATCGATAACTATCGGCAAGTGTCGCGTTGTTTTTGTTTTATTTTCGTTACCAATCGTTACCTTAAGACGTTATTAATAGAGGCCAGCTCATAGAAACGGAACTGCAAATACAGGGTGTGGTAGACAATTGGAGCGAGTCATGTGTGTCTTGCGCTCCGTTCGAGAAAGATTACTACCGTGCAGAAAAAGAATTGCAAAAGCAACGTCGAGACAATGTATGAATTCTAAAACCGATGATTTTCATTGGTCTGAGATTATGAATCTATTTAATTTTTTGCGAGACGAAAATATACAATAGCCTAGCAAAAGAACAGTAGAACAGTTTCAACTTCTCTCTACATGAACTTCTACTTCCAATTTGATCCAAACATCTTACTCAGTCCGCATACGTACACCTATATATAGTATAAACATCTTTTTATCACGACATTGAATTTTCGCCTATGAACGAAAGAATGAAAACTGCGCTCGTCTACTCTAATCGAACACGCTTACATACGTAATTAGTGTACCTACCTAGAATCTCTACGTTACTTAGACTCGGGTACATAGATTTCACGAGGTCGGGAGTATAGGTACAGTCTGCGAATTACGAATTTTCACGACAACGGGAGAACGGGGTAAAAATTTGAAAGTTCAGGCACTGTTAACTCAAAGCGCTTATTATGACGACGATTTCGAAGGACGCGACGCGATGCGAAGATTCTTCAGCGAAGCGCTAAGTACAACTGACGCGCCACCCCGAAGCTCACATTACCGCACCGAGTCCTTGAATTAGTCGAACACCGGTGACCCTAAATATCGGCTGAAAGAGTCGAACTTTTTCGTACACCGTTTTCCGATTACATCGTTCCTCTCTTTTTTCCTTTCTATTCTCCTTGCGACGTCTCTGAGTATTGACGAGTAGGTACGAACATGCTTTGGACGCGTGCGTAAAATTTGACGAGTCTCTCAAAACACGATCCAACCCCCCCCCCTCTCTACTAGCTAGTCGTTTCTATTTCACTGCGTGATTTTGATGTGCGGATACATTTCGCGAGTTGCGATCAATTTTTTGCGCCTAAAATTGGGCGTCGCGACGTGTGACAACGGAAGCAAATGGATTTCACGTTCTACTCGATGCTTTTAGTTTGACGTATGCGAAACGTCATTTACCCGGATAAAATGGATATGTCAAGGTTTCGTATTCTGATTCATCATTTAGTATGATTAACGCGATAAGTTGCGGTGTTGCGTTACTGTGTGATCAGCTGTCGATGTAAAACAAGTTTCTTCCATTCTCTTATAAACAGAGATTTAGTTTTGTATATAAATTTACGATTCAACAAATAATACTTCTGTTACGTATTTACTAATATTCAACGCTCATAAGGAACGAGACCTATTTTTTTTTTTTGACAGAGTTACTAAATTATAATACTTCATGTATTAATAATTGTCATGTATAAAAATTATAATATTTCATGTATTAACGCGCAAGTCCAGAGTCGGTGAAATGATATTTATTGTGCGTGAACCTAGTGTGTAGTTGCGAATAAAACGAATGATTTTAACCAGCCGTGTTCGCGAAAGAATTTCAAAGGACTCGTAAAGCTTTACGTGCGGGTCGCTGGCGCATAATAATAGTTAGTATACGCGTTACATATTTATATACATAGTATGTATAGGAATGCATATGTATAAGTTTACGTATCAGTTAAATACTGTCCGATTATCCACAGCGAATCAAACGAACGAGATTCGAACGGAAGTGTCTCTACATACAAAAATAAGCTCATGAAAATACAGATATGTAGCAGTTAATGTACGTACTATATCTCGAAACGTGATCAGTATTGCCCTATCAGTATCCCTTGTCAAAATTACTAAAAGAGTGCTAACTCAGCTAACTAATCAAGTCTCATCGATCCTCGTTTAATTGTAAATTAGAAATATCAAACTGTATAAAATTTCTGTCCCGTTTGACGATTAATCAGCGAACGGTGAATTTAGCATACCGACACTTGCTAAGTCGAAATCATTGAACTACGTAATAAAAACCGAGCCATCCTGAGTACATCTACGCGAACGCTCTGCCCCCGAGAAACTCGAATTCAGATCGCTAATAAAATAATCACTTGACTATCGGCGACGGTAGATAGATATGAAATAATATAATGATAAGTTATTACGGTTTAATGGTCACAACGTACTTCGTCGATATCGTAATACATTACGGCTATAGGAGAGCTTGCCTCCTCTCTCGTTTACCATACACCCTATCTATACAATTACCTACATGAAAGCCTCAACAGTTAATAACTCGAGTTACTTAATTAGTGATATGTGTTCTTCAGTTCAGCAAATGAAACGCGAACGAAACGGATAAAAACCAAGGATTCTGCCAATCTCTTTGGCAACGAACCGTGCGAAGGTCCTTGCTGAGGGAAAGCCTCCGTAGCGGTCGTGTTGTTTCTGTTCTCAGCCTCGTCCATGAATCCCCATGGATCTCCTCCTTTCGGATTATTATCGACACCGATGCCTCTCCTCTCGCGAATTTTTTTTCCATTATTGCATCACTTCTGTCTCTGACTTTGTACAAACATTGTATTGTTTCACTCCTGTGCCTTACGGTCACAGGTGACGATTTTCTGTTCCTTATATTGCTTTATCTTCTAGATATGTTACAGAATTTGTTTATATGAATTTTGTTTGCCTGTTCGTGTTCTACCCTCCTCGTTTACAACGCGTTAAACGCCGATCTGTCGTTATCTTATAAAATCTAAAATTGCTAATAAGTTTTTAATAAAAGATGAATAATACTATATAAATTCTATCAGGATCTTTGAAGAAGAAGGAAGAATTTTTTAAAAGATTATCTTTTATGAAGAGTCCAATAATGAATCATTTAATAAGATAATTCGATAAAACTGTAAGTGTTTAGAAACCACAGAACTGTGTTAAATATCAATCACGGTTACTTCACAAATTTCGACATAGTAATTGCTCTGATTTCATGTTAACCGAAGAAGAATTGCTTCTCTCAAACCTAAAACACGAATACGATCGATAAAGATCTTTTAACACTACCACTCTCTGAATGATCCCGAAGACCGACATTGAACATGGCCAGGCATAGAACTTCGCGATGGTACTCTTTCATAAGATAGACCTCTAAAATATTGAAATAATCGTTCTGGAAGTCGACACGACGGTCTCTTTCGATAATTCATAATTCACAAGACGACGACGACGACGACGACGGGGAGTCCGCGCCGCGTCGATGCACTTGATAAATCACCGAAAGGGAACGAGCGTGTTGCGATCGTCCTAATGCAACAGTATTATCCTTGACTTGGAAGCCTGTCTCGAAGACTATCTCGCGATATTCATATCGTGACGCGAAACTAGCGTGTGTGATATTTCGTTGGCGAACAATCACAATTATCCGATAAGCTGTTGCGTAAACCGCGTTAATACATTCCTTGTCTGAATGGATTGCTATCGCCGGAAGGCATCTGATCGACATTCGGAGGTCTCCTGAACGGGTTCGCGTCCATCTGACCTCCTACCTGCGGCTCCTGTCCGTAATGTCTCTGCTGATGCTGACCGTAACTCGTAGGCTGTTGCCCGTAATTGGCCGGTTGCTCGTACATAGGTGGCTGCTCGTATCCCATCGAGGGTTGGGTATATCCGCCGGCATTAATATTCTGACCATATCCACTCTGATCATAATTCTGTCCAGCCTGGTAGTTCTGATCGTAACCTTGATCCACGTTTGTTTCCATCCGCGTCTGATTCAGATGATTGCCAACTTCGCCCGAGAGCGGTCTCTGCTCTTGCAGCACGTACGTTTGGTACTCTTTGTCCGGCGGATCTTGCATGAGAACGTCTGCCTCGTCCTGGAACGGCTTGAAATCGTAGATGTGCCTTAGGTACATCAGCACGGGCGCGTACATCAAATTCGAGAACGCGATGCCGATGTTTAAAGCCGTGAAACCGATCGCCTCCACGACACCGCCGGCTATTATAGGTCCAACTGCGTACGCTAAACTGTACGAGATGTCGGCTATAGCGTAGATGCTACCGTACACGGAGACGTATCTGACGTCCACCAGGTAGCCTAACGTCGGCAGCAAAGCAGTGTCGATGAGAGCTATACCGAAACAGATTCCACATATCGGGATCATGAGAACCTTGTAGCCAGTACAGAACGGTATCATGAAGCAGCACATGCCTTCCAACGCAAGGCCAGAGGCAGCCATCAACCACTGATGTTGCGGGTACTGTTTGGCCATCTTAACGGTGATTATGACACCGAACACGTGGGGAAAGAATGCGGGTAACCAAATCATCCCCATTTTCCAGTTATCGTGAGTTATGTTCTCTTCCATCCATAACGAAATAGTAGGTTCTAAAAAGGCCAGCGCGACATTGGACATCATCAAAGCACCCGCGCATACAGCGATGTACGGGTCCATGAGCAGTCGCCAAATCGGGATCGTTTGTTGGGTTCCCTGCTGCCTCTCCTTCAATTGTTCCTTCAACGGTTTCATTACCAGAAGAAGCATCACACCGTCGGCGAGACTGATGAATGCGAGTATCAAAAAGGGTACCTCTTTGCCCGCGAATTGATAGAGAGCACCACCGAACGGTGGTGCTACCAAACATCCAAAGCTAATGAAAGCTAACGCGATACCAAGTGCTTTCGAGCGTTCCGACTCTTCCGTGTAGCGATCCGCTATCATAGCCAAGCCACTGGTGTCCGCGAACGCTGAACCCACTCCCTGAAGGCTCCTAGCGAAGAACAGAACTCCGTAACTTCTGCCGCATGCGAAAACAGCCGTCGATACGAACATCGTGCACAATCCAATCATCATGGGAATATCGTAACCGATCCTGTCGATCAGAGCACCAGAGAACGGATTCACCATCAGCTGGACGATAGCTTTCGACGCGAACAGTATTCCCGTCGCCGAGTCTTGACCGTGATGATGATGCTGCACCGTCGCGTTTTCATCATCGTCGACTTCTCCAAAGGCACCGATATACTTTAAATAATCGGGTATGATCGGCACTATCACCATGTAGAGCATGTTATCGAGTAGCAGCGCTATCGATACGATAACCAGGACTAACTTTCGCTGAGCCTTCGGCTCCTGTAACTTCGTCCATATTAACTCCTTGAGCTCGCTGAACTCAATGTTGAGTATCGGTATCGTCGTCATTGTGGTCGTTCTAGGTGTCCGCTTCTAACAGAACACGATGATCCAGGGTCTAGCAAGAGGAACTAAACGCGATCACTTGGTGCGACCTTGAGAGCGATCGTGACGGAGAGATCGTCGCGATTAGGGCGGCGCGCATCAGGCCGGGCCAGGGGTAACCTACAACAGATCGCCGAATTGACACGGTTAGCTCCCGAGACCTCCACACGATCCACGTACATTATCTTTTTTTTCTTTTCTCTTTCTCTAATCTGTCGTTTCCGTTACGTTCTCAAAGTTTCCCGGTACCTTTCAGGTTTAGCCTGAATCTAATTTCACAGTTTCGTCACGGGATCTTTTCGTTCGTCGAGTCGATGAGAGGTTCGAAAGAAAGGGGAGCCCTGACCCGGCCTGATCGACGCTTACCGATTTCTGCCCACCCCGATCCAACCGTTCGCGATCGTCGCCGCGCGCGCCACAGACGAGTTTCAAGTTCTCATTTTCATCTTCATTTGACCAAGTTTTTCGCTCCGTTTATCAACCACGCACAGTGTAGTCGATTCCTCGGTTGCTTCTGGCGGGTATAGAAGTGAACATGACACCGGGTGGAGGCTCCCCCTCGATAAGGCGGCACGATCTGTACCTAGCTACCTATGTCTGGTATTGCGTATCGTGTTACGAGAGATAAAAACACGGGGGTCTCGCCGTCGGTGAAACGAGGGTGAAGGTCGAGCAGTGGATGGTATGGCTTTACTCTATAAATGGGGTGCGTGGTAATTATTTAATGAACCTCGCCGGGTAAAGAAAAGAAAACAGCTGAACGCGTGTACGTTCCAACGCGAGAACAAACCTCGGTCTTACGTATGTATGTTCTCTCAGAATTATTCTCCCCTATATCGCCAATGAAAAATTCAGTTTATAGTTTAGAACCCCTTCGGCAGAAAAAGTGCGCAATTAAAAATACATTTACGGTTGCAATACTGAAGGAGAGCAAATGTTTGATGATAGCTTGAAAATTTAAACTTAATTCTGTTTTACTCGTAAGACGTTTAACGCGTGTTCGATATCGGCAAACGTAGTTTAAGACTTTAAACGTTGTATCTCTGCCAGACCAGAACGGATTAATTATTTCCATCAAACGATCATCCGTAAACTGACGTCCCTCGGAACGTCGCGTCGCGTCGTTCGGTGCGTGTCCGCACCCTCGTTTATTAATTACGATGACTGGTTGGCGTGCAGGGAACCGTAACTTCGTCAACGATCGTAACGAGCCTCCATAGACAAGCGTACAAGTCTCGTGACGAGGGGAACGCCGTGAACCGAAGAAAATTCGACAACTTACCGGAGTTATTGGCGAATCTCTGCCTGAGGGATGAGGCGAGGCGCTGGGGACCCGCCAAACTAGGAAGTCCGGCGAACAAACTGCTCAATTTTGTGGTGACGTCCGGTCCGACCTCGGGCCCCGAGCCGTTCACCGACTCCTTAGCTTCTTCTGTCCCCGGGCCCTCCACCTTTTCAGCCGAATTTACAACCGAGCCTGAAATATCAGCAACAATATCCTCCGTTTCATTATACAACGAAAATATCTGTTGGAATCAGAAGTAGTAAAAAATCTGAAACAATTATTATATCTACTCTTCATTTATAATTCATACAGTTCTATATACTGTGTGATCTTTTTATAATTATCGTACGAATTATGGAATTTTGATGATGATTTTTAAATAAAAAATCTAGTTCTATAATATTGTAACACAGGAATGCATTTGTCGCAATTAGGTGTCACTATTTACATATACGAGTAACACAACGATGTATGTCATAGCACGTTATACAGGGTGGTCACGATAATTTAGACCATCGTTCTTACATAAACGGTAAACAGGAAAAACTGAAGAGGAGGAGGTTGTAATATATTTAACTAGCAACGTGACATTGTATCTAAATTTTTTGTGACACTCATTTTTTTAAATAGTACTTATATTTTTTCACATAGTTAGTATGAAAACGGGCAATAAGACGAGTTCAATCATGTAGTACGCTACGGTCTTCAGGACCCTAAGGGGGCAGAAATGAAAGAAATAAGGTTGAAATTTCATAATATTATATTTAGTAGTATGTCACTTTTCTTGTGTAGAATAACGGTACATACTGATAACGTATTGTTAAATAGTCAAACGTACTACAACTTTCTCCTTTCCAGTTCTTCTCTAATATTTATCGTTTACGACATAAAACGATGCTACAAATTATCGTGACCACCCTGTATATACACTCAATTTCTGGTTTAATCGATAAGACGACTATTTATCATTATCATTGTTAATTATTTTCTTCTACGTCACTTTCGTAAAACATGAAGAATGTTTGTTCATTGATAGATACAACACCATAATTTTGATGTTTAAGAACAATGAAACACCGAATGACGGTGGAAAGTTCATAAGTGGAGACTCGGGAATAAATTGATTTTTATTTCTGAAAACCTTCAATAGAAACGATACACGTGTGTATTTAGAGACCACTGGTCGACACGATCTAACCGTAAAATAAGATGTACATATGATCGGTACCATGAACACGAGACATCGAAAATTTTGACGAACGCAACACAACTGTTATGCGAGGGATGCAATTGGAAAATAAGTGGAGAAACAAAGGTATGAGCAAACATAGAAGAATCGAAATGTAACTGAGAATACTTACTGAGACCGAAGGGCTCCCGATGGCAGGGGCGTCTCGGCGTGTCTCTCCTTTGGAGTAGCCTTGGAACGTCTGCCCTCGAAGTTCTCCCCGCCACCGTGTTGTACGTCACCCTCTTCCCGTCCCCATGATGCCCGCAGCCGAAGAGGAAATCGTGATAGGGCGCAGTCGCGGTTCTCCAGGATCCAGGGATTGGCCGCGACGACGAGTCCGTGCGTCAGCCCCCAAACCCTCTACCATTGTGCCAGCTATCCGCATCCCCCGCTGGCCTCTTCTCGCCCTCCGTGCCGGGGGTGGCATGGCCCCCGGGGGAAGAGGAAGCACACCAGGTATAACGACAACGGTCGATGCTGCGCGGTATTTCTGGCGGCAGGTCGATATGAGCTTCACCTGTACGACTGTGGGCTGCTGGCTGCGTCGAGAAAAAGGGGTTCTCGAACACCACTGGCCAGTGTTCTTGGAATACCGACCATTCAACGTCGGCTACCACTTTCGTTTATGCTCTTTCTTCCTGCTATAAGAAAGTACAGAAACGTACCGAGTTTCAAGTATGTACGTGGAAGAAGAGCATTTATAAAAAACTATTCGCCTAGACGTGTATTATTCTCGATTCTATCTGAGCCGACGGGCTCATATTAATGTCGTTTCTTTGTCTGATTGTCGCCAGAACATCTCTGCGATCTGACACTGTTTAACTTATTTCGATTAAAAGATAGATGTACATGTATGTATGTATATATATGTAATATCGAGAGAACTGGACCGCGGATATTTATATAAATGTTTATAGAAAATTAAAACGTCGACGAGGAGGAATTTATTGAAACGTTTGACCTCACCTTCGATTAACGATTCGATAAAACCCGATGGAATTGAACCAGGGAATGTTCCTTCATCCAAGATATTCGCCCCACTGGAAATCGTTAAATTTTCACGTCTTTAAATTTGTATAAGACGACTAAGTTCTCTCTTCCAATTCTCTTCATTCCAAAGAAAGAAAAATTCCTCGCGAAGCTACTTCGAGGGAAAATCTTCCACGCTTTATACATTTTTGATTTCACATGAATTCATTTAAGATATCGCAGACGCACGAAAACTTATTATTGCACAAATGTACAAAAGCCGTTTTTACTCAGGTTTATATTTGAATCGCTATGAATCCAACATTTATGTTTCCATCTAAAAATAAGCTGATTTAACAGAGACTAATTTTCTGATTTAGATTGGCTCTAGAATGAAAGATTATACAATTTACTATATTTCGAATAGAAAATTGTACAAGATTGTGAACAATATTACGATGAAAATTCAATGTCATCTTCATTTATCATTGGAAGTGGTGCATATTGTTTTATAATTTTAACAAGCATTAATATTAAGGATAATGAACTAAAATAAGTCCGTGACAATTTTAGATTCCCCTAACTAAATGCTGATACTAATCTATTTTGAAATTTAAAAAAATGTATCAAAAAATTAGCCACATATACAAAGCAATAAGACTTTATGACAACTACTCTTTTTATAAACTAGACTTTTATTCGTTACAATTTTATTTTTACTGTTCTGCCAACGTGTTCCATGGAACGATCCATTGATTGATCGGTGAATTTTTATATCTCTCGATCCTGATATGCTACGCGCGGAGACTCCAGTGTACCAATCTCTTGTCATACTCACCACCCGGTCACGCTCTCACGCTCCGGGCGGTCTGCTTATAGGATGTAAGATTGCCCCTCAGAATATTTAATCGAGCCAAGAAACTAGTAAACTCTCGACGACAGTTGAACGCTTGGCGTTACAAATCCTCTTGGTCCTTTTGCTGACAGTAGACCACGTTTCAACGCTTGAAAATTAGAGCACGTACAGGAAGAGAAATCAGTATTTGTACCCATTTTATTTCGTAATGATTTTGTACCCTGCATAAAATCAATCAATAAAATTAATATTTGGACACTGTATTCATATAGTGTATGTGCAAAAAAATATATAGTTGATTTCATTATTAAATTGAATATAAAATTATAATTCCATCAAATTATTCAAAGTTAAAGAATAAATGAAAAACCAAGGTTCCTTGTTTTGTGTCAACACAAGTGTAACATTATTAAATCTTATATCGATTTTATAGTTCTGTTATGTTTATTTATACATCATATTTTTTACATATAATATATAAAAATTTGCGTATATTTGCAAGGCTCCGGAAATCTAATCGCATTCTTAATTTACAAAGCGTACGCATTTCATGGTGACTTCAACCCGTTTCCTCACGCTTTTCGCACAAGCGGTGTACAACAATCGCGTCTGGCAAGAATCGTGATTAACGTCTTCTTTGCATCGGTTGCGTAACGTGGAAATCGCGGGCCCTAAAAAAGGTTGAATCGATGTTGCAGAATTTCTCACATTAGTAGATCTGCGTGCAGGCGCGAGGCTTGAGATACATAAGTAACCGATCCGCGGCCGATCTTTCTATTAAACTTCCTCCGTATCGCGAAAAGGATGCACGGCTCGCCTGACGGCTCCACTTTTTTCCGTATCAAAACACACTGGGATCGGTAGTCACGATTCACAGGGCACAACGTGAGAACGGGTAACGAATATGCATACACGCATCGTTTGAGATTAGGAAATCGTTACGCAAAGTTCTATCTTAATCATAATTTCCAAATGAAAATTACATATTTTTAAAGACATACACTGTGCAGATCAGTTCTTATAAATTTAATTTCTTGCTGTATAATAATGAAGCATGCAGCATGCGATCTTCTCAATCGTAGGTAGAATCTAATTTATTTACTTTCGACTCAATGACAAGCTATTCATTGCCGATGCAGTTAATGCAAAATTGAACAAAACGGGAGACTGGGAATAGCCTTCAGTAGGAAAGGATGTAGTAATCCTGTAGTTGCATACTCGGTTATATTCAGATACCACCGTTCCCAAAGGATTTGGGAGCCGAGGAGTAAATTAATGGAAATCTCTCGGATAGTAGAAACAATTTTATCATTCAACTGTAAACATTTATTCTTCTAATGAAGATTAACATTCTTACGCACGTTAAAACGAGGATAGGTCTTTATTAACTCAACACAATAAGAATAACTTTTTTTTATCGTCGACCCGTTCTTAATCACGAAGTTCACACGGACGTTTTGTGACTGAAATCTTGGACTAAATCTTCCCCCCTTGGAGATAAAGGATTTTAATTAAACGATTTTAATTTTTTAATCACTCGATAAGTGATTAAGTTTTGTACATACACTGGAAGTGATACGAACCTTTTTTCGTACTAGGATCAGCTCAGTTGCCATGAAATATGAAGATCAGGGTCGTCGTGTAAACCATAAAAGCACTTTATGAATTTTTTGCGGAATGAGAATTTAATTCTTAATGGAATAAGAACTCTGAAGGCAAGCGTACTAATTTGTATCCAAGGCGAACGAGAATGTTTAAGATTGATGATAACGTAGGAAGATAATTAGTGTATTTTACACGTCGACTTGATTATCAAAGAGGAACATTATACGTGATAGATTAGTCTATGGTATATGTATGTACGGTATACTACGGTATATGTAGAAGACGTAGTATGTACGATATGGTATATATAGAAGATAATTCATCTCGTATACTAAACATGCTTGATAACAAGCTGAGACGCTAATTAACTTCAAATTATTATTCCATCAATCTATTGAATATTATGTCTACTCGTTTGAATCCAACAGCGAACAATGTTTCTTTGTCTTCTTAATTAAGAAGAATTTCTTAAAACATCTTTTACTATTACTTATTACAAATTTTAACTAGCACTTTCAATTAGCGACTCATTCCACGCTTCACTTCCGGCATCTAACTTATTTCAAATTCAATTTCCTAGTGTTTAACGTTCCATATTAATTACTGTAGATTCTATTTTGTAAACATTTCTGTTTTATATGCATTTATAATTGTTCCTTCGTATATAAATAGAATTTACTTTATGAGAAAGGGTTTCGTGGGTTAATCAGAGGGATTCGCGTAGGACGTTCACTTTGGAGGGCAGGGATTGCGAGTTTCGCGTTTCCCTCGGTAGACGCCGAGTCACGTACCGTCTTACAAAATTCCGCGGCGGGACGTGCGAGAACGAGGAGTAGAAAAGCGGAGGAAAAGAAGGAGCCGATTCAGAAAGGAGTTGAGCGTTCCAGGTTGAAACGTCGTCAGGCGAACGGCCCGTGTAATTCGGTTCCGTACGATCGAATTCACTTCGGCTCTGAATGGAATGACGCAGCGCCAAATCTCTTGCAAAATCTCGTTAGAACGGAAAGTATCGAGGGAACATAATCCCCGAGACTTTAGTCGCTACCCACCGTAGTGGATGGGCGCGTTCCCTCTATAACTATAAGTCGATTCAAAGGGTTACATGTAAACGGTTGGCCTCACGCAATGTTTTATTTTCCAGACACTTTATTATACGTCACCATATTTTTATGGAATTGCACAATGCAACGTAGAAACACATGGGAAAAGTCAAAATTGTTTCTTTCATTAAATGCAGTGTCTCACTTTAAAAATCTCTACTAATCGACATGTTAATTAATGAATCGCAGATACCATTAAAAATTGAAATGTTCAATCAACAAAGATCGAATTCGCATTTAGAGAAGCAAGTAAATTTGAAACCTGGACAATGTTTTAATGAGATCAGGCTACTCGAGGCGCGAAACAGTCGCGATAGAGAATCCGTTCGTTCGTTTTCAACGTGAAACTAACTTATGGGAATTGGATGAGGCAAGAGTCGCATTATAGGTACAAAAGACAACAACGCGCAACAGGAGAATATAAATCGTACAACACCGGGATACGTTTGCCGCCCGCGGCGTTTCCTTCCAGTGCAATAATTAAAAACTGGAACGAGTCTCTGCTGCACAGAGAAAAAAAGGATCCTTGCCTCGTAGAAGAAGGCGAAGAAATCGTAGCCGAGGTTGTACGTGAGAACGATCAGCAAGTACATCACCTGCGAATAAGTTCACCGTTGCTTCTACGCGTTTCCTTCTCTTTCATTCCCATTTCCTTTTTATTAATGCCCGTCTCCTCTTTCTAATGTCACCGACAGCGCTCTACCATTGTTGCCGGTGTTTTCTGTTTCTCTCGCGAAAGCTCTTAATCATCCTTTGTACAGAGGACCGAGAATATTGTAAAAACGCTGGAAACAAGGATGAAATTGCGGAGAAATTTTGCACGGGCAAAAAGCAGAGTTATGACAGAATTTTCAATTAACCATCGGTATAGAATGAAATGTTTTGTTCGCTCCGTTCCATTGTTCCCTTCGAAAATTCATTTCATCGTCTCATCTATAGAAATTCAATTTAAATTTTAAATCGTTATACATTTTACTTCACATGCAGTGTTATCAAAATAGTATGGTGCTGTCGTCACGTGGATTTTCCTGAAACGATATATTGTTGTACACTGGTATTTCTCGTACATTCAGCGAAACAGCTGTACAAGGTAACCGATTAAAAGTGGGCACATGTCACAGTTTCGAACGCTTTCTACGTTGCAATCACGGCAATTGCAATTTACGATTTTAAAGAGCGGCGGCTTTAATTTTCAGGCAAACTTTCTAAGAACAAACCTCTTACAGTGTTTGTACTGTACATTTGTATTATGCAAAAGAAAAATGTTTCAAGGAGTCGGTCAACTTCCTGTGAAATGATCTTTTGCAATTTTGTTCAAACGAGGCCAAGCACAAGAATTCGTCCGTCTATCCAGTACCGCGAAATCGATTCATTGGAAAATGAAAATCGCTCGGGAACATGATGCGACCCCCTAGTCTCGACGTCTGCCACCCGCGTGTTTCTCACCACCCTTTATACACGCAACAAGAGGGGTAGTTGGTTGGCCACGTGGAGGGGATTGGAGAGGCTACGGAGGAGATGAAACGAGTCCCTCTGTTTGATCCGCAAACACTGTAATTGCCTAGAATATTATATTAGGTACGCGGCGTTGGATGACGGGGTAACGGGCGCGCGCGAACGCGGCATGAAAAGAGAAGACAGTAGGGCCGATGGCACCCCGGCGGGCAACGAGTATACGGCGGAACAATAATTTATTTTAGTTTCACGGAAGGGAACGTGCCGTGGCACGCTGCCGATGGCAGGTACGCATTAAACCAGTCCCATAGTTTTTATGCTGCACGCGTTTCTTTTCTTATATCGTCCCCCCTTATTCATGCCTCGATCTCTCCACCCTCGTTGGAGCTACGCTACCGACAAGTTCCAGCCTTTATTGTCGCGTGCATCGCGACCGGTTCGCTTATTTCCACTGTATATCTTCGATTCTGGTTGCTCGAGCAGATTGTAAGGATCGTTTACTCGGAAACCGTGTTTACATCGAGAATATAGGCACGCGCTTACGTAAAGCCCATTAGCCGACCGATAGACGGTTACCAGCGCACCGTCTCGACTCAATCGAATCGCTCGCTTTGTTGGTATTATCGAATTAGCAAGACTGGATACGACGTAATATAACAGTTTCGTAACCGATGAGCACACGATTTAATTTTGGACTCGATCGATCATTGGGGGCACCCAAGATCGCTTCTCCCAGACATTGATGATACACTCTTTCCCTGTTTCACTGGATACTCGAACGCCGTGCGAAATCGTGATCGCGTCGTAAGGCCCATTAGCTCTGCCCCAGTTTCCTGACGCAATTGGTGCGAAGACCCTTCGTTACTTTACCAGCGAGGATCATAAAGTGAAAGTTAATTAAGTCGATACGTTCGAATCTTCATTTTGCACGGTCGTTATCCATTGTGTTATTTTATGGGAGCCCAATGAATCTTCCTATTCTTGGAAATTATTTTTATTGGGATTCGTGGATACTACGCATGGAAAAGTCAACGGAATTCAAATAACGAGATAGGAAATACAGAAAGCTTTCAAGATAGTCTGACCAGTATTAAAGTTTTATGAACCCTTAAAAAACAATGAATAAGCATTGAAATTTTAATAGTTACTATATATTACATTAATAAAACACTTAATATCTTAAACTTTTGGCAGGGATCTTACGGCTCGTACAACCTTAAATATTCGTCCACTAGTATGTTGGATCATTCATAGTAGCCAATACCAAAATACCAAATTCAGACGAACTTGAATGTAAATGAATTATACGGAACAGTATCGAAATTAATAGCATGGCCATAAATCAAACTAGTTCTGTGGATTCATAACGTCGTAACTGAGTTAATGACCGCGAGTTGACGTAACGAGGGTCAAGGTTAAGCATCGATGCTTAAAATAAAAAGCAATTATACGCACGCAAGATGACTCGTTTCGCTAATTAAATTCAAATGTATTTTTATAACCAGTCCGAATGAAGCAATTACATGGCCTCGATTTTTATCTCTGATAAGAACGCCAAATATCTTTGTGAGCACACAATTGCATAATGTTAATCTTTCGTAACAACACATAAAAATATATTTTTTGTCTTATATCAATAAATTCTTTACTGATAGTAAGTAATAAAAACTTCTTTTTCATATACTTTTAATACCATGTATGTTTATTTTGATTCAATATGAAAATTGCGAGACAAGAAAAAATAATTTGTAAGACTCTATTTCATTCTAATCGCGTTGAACAGAGAAATTGAAGGATCGAGTGCACCTGGCAGGATTACGTAATATGTATTTGATGAACTTCAAACAGCTTGGTAATCAATTATGCGGTAAATGTGTATTCCCCCCTGTCGTTACATATGCTATACGTGTACCCTTGTAAGCAGAATAAAAGTTTCTACATTGTTCAATGAACCGACGCGTCAGTATTTTCAGAATGACCTGTGAAGAGTTCCTTCACCTGAAAATGTTAAAACCTACGAAACCCAGAAATATGCACATTTTATTCTTCCTTTGATACATTTTCTTTCACTATCCATAATTTTGTAATTTTTATATTTTATTCAATCAATAAACAATCTATTATCCACACTTTAATGGAAGACTAATGAAACTAATGGAATCTGAATAATTTACATACTACGGTGACGGAAAACAATAAAACGTAGTATGACAGAAGCTTTATTACATGTAAAACTCGTCTCCATCTATCTAAAGATTCTAAGAGAAAGAAATCTAAGAGATTCAAGGTGACCTTCCTTAGCTAAGCTTAACTAATACAGGTTTGTGAACAATAATATAAAAGAATTATGATCCTCTGCCCATTTACTTCTAAGGATCTTCGTGACATGTTTCTGTCGAAACGAGGAGTACAACTTTTATTATAGTATGATTTACCCTTTCTGCCTTTCTCTTTCCGTCTGCTTCTCCTTCGCCCCGAATCGTGAGTCATTCCGTGAAGATATCAAAATACCTGCGTGACGAGAATCAAGGATTGAAGTCTCTGTGTTACTGCCTGACGGTAGCTCTAAGTAAACGCCGATGGCTCAGAATCGCAGGTAACGGATAAAGGCTGATCGATAAGCGAATACGAACGGTGTTGTTCTTAAAATGAAACGCTTTGTTTTGAGGGCAGAGGAAATCGATTCCGTACGAGTCATGGTCATCTAAATCCATGTCACGTATATGAGCTTTAGGTATGCCTGGCAGTTATGGTTTCAGCTAAAATCAGATTAACATACGAAACTATACTTATATCTTTTTCAATTCATTCCACTTATTACAATATTTTATATATCTTCTTATTACAATATTTTCCATTTTCATTCATTTTCCATTTTCAAATTGAATTAACATTTTAATTGTTTAATTTTAATTGTTCTCTGTGGCACGAATCTCGCTAGATTTCATGCAGATCACTTGAATCTTGATTCACGATTAAATTCATGGAATCTGGTGAATGTAATCAGTCGTTGTGTATATCTACTTTTACTTGGAAACATTCTCCCGACGAAATTGTCACACGTTCACAGAAAAAAGGTGAAATCATTAATGATTAATACGTGTCAATGTGCATCGAGTCATAAATAGACATCATTTCTCATTGACCATCATGATAAGATAAAAAGGAGAAAACGTAGGTTTAAGATTCCTATTAAGGCTGGATAGGATGAAGAACACCTGGATGAACTCAGGAAGTCTCAATCCTCTTTCACGTATGCGTGTATACACATATAAAAATGTCTCGCAAATAAGTACTATGATAAATGTGAAACAATTAAAAAGTATGATATAATCTCTTAATTAACTTTACCTTGCTAATTAAAACTATTCAGAGACGTAGCAAAAATACTGTGAATAATCTCAATTTGAAACAACGATAAATCACGCTGCATGTCTTTATTAACAAAATTAATATGTATCTAGATTCGACGTTGTAGGGTACAAAATTGCGTGACGAATACATAACATGGAATCTCTAATACGGTCTATAATTTCTTATATGCAAATATAATATGGAAACATGAAGAAGAAACGGTTAAAGTGATTGTCAACCTTGCGCATTAAAAATCTTGATTGTAAACCAGAATGAATGAGACGTTGAATGGAACGCGATCCAAGAATTTCCGGTAAGTACTAAACACGGAATACGGAAACGGCGACAAGTACAAAGACAGTTTTCATGGTCCAACAGCTGCGTGTGCAGACGTTCTCGTGACTGCGTGCTGCGAATGAAGTCTCCTGCGTAATTTTAGAAGCCATGGTACTTTTGACGAGAGCACCCGTGATGAGGAGAGGATCGCAGAGCAAGGAAGAGAGAAAGCTGACGGGATCGATGTGGTTTGGCACAGTCCACGGTACCCCCACGTAACCCCCGACGGTCCTCACGATATCACCACTACCACCGTCGCCTCCACCACCGGCGCGCGGCATCGAAACCACTTTTCGGAGGTGCTCGGTCCGCTTTGCGATCCTCGCTTCCAGCTCACCTCCGCACCTTGCTGGTACCACCGACGGGGATGGTTTTATTGATCGGGACAAACCACGCCTTCCACCCCTAATACACCACGCCTACGAGCCTCTCCTTTCACCGGGAACGTGAACACGCTGCTGCAGCCGAGTGCACGACGACGCCGACGACCTTTCTCGCATCGACCTCGGCGAATATGAAATTCACCTGGCAGCAATTTGTTCGCTCAATGCCCGGTAAACCAATCGAATCCGATACTCGGAAGAAACTGTTACTACCCGCGCCACAACGGATACCGGCATTAAGATCATTACGCAAAATCACCAAACCTCGGTGTGCTCTTTTTTTCTACGTGGCCATATATATACATCCGGAAATGGTAACGACATGTATATCTGGTGTATTTAAAATAAACGATACTGCGTCGATAAACATTTATTGAATTCGTAACGGAATGCAAATGCAGTGACACTATTGTTTTACGTTTGGAGTGAGCACATTAACTCCGTGGGATTCATTTCACATTATATCGACGATGAATTAATGGAATTCGATACTCAGGGGAAACTATTGGATCACTCTATCAAATAATCAAAATTGTCGTCATGTTGCAGTGGAAGTGGATTCGTAGAAATAATATTTATTCGAACAGTTCTGTTTTCTCTTCGTATGAAAATAATTGGAAGGTGGACGATAACGTTTTTCTCTAAAATATATCTGTCAGGATTGAGTTAGTTACCGGAGACATTAATGAGGATTATGGTAAACGCTCTCGAAATGAATGTCTGACTATAGACTGACTATCATTACTTATGGAAAACAGGAGAGACAAACGCTTCGAGCTGTGGAAGATTAACTGAGACCATTAAAATTTCAAAATCTCTTTTCGAACGTGAAAACGAAATATTATCAAGTCATGTGTTAGATTCTCTGTAAAATTTTCATCATTATTAAACCAGATTGAATTTATAGGGAAACTTCGATGATAACGATTGCAATATTCATTAAAATTATATGGAAAGTTAAGACACTCTAGAGAGTAATTAGGTCATTTTCATTTATTAAGAAGTAGAAGAAACAGAATTATGTGTACATGAACATTTACGTAATATTTCATGTAAAGTGAAATGGATCTAAGATAGTAAAATAATACAATTTTCTATTCACATTGTAATCTCGTTTTCTCATAAACATTCAGCTCGGTTATCTATTATCAGTTTTATCAAATTAAAGCCGATGATAGTACAATAGTAGTTCAGCTTTGGATACAATTGAAATGTTTCTCATTGTTAGTAATGGTTCTGTGTGAAACTATTAACGAGGTATCGATTAATCAAACTTTGTCAGTGCCTGTGGTGATCGATTAAACACCGACATGACATGTGCGAATAATGGAAACCATTAACAATGCTTCAATCAATTTGTATCCTAGAAAAAAAGTAGGAAGTATGACCAATGCTAAATTAATCATGACCTTGAAACCTAGGTATAGTTGGATTCTTGTTTCGCTATTTTCATCTGCCATTGTACTTTCCAGACTTTTTCGCTTAATACGAGGTAACTACCTCACGTGCTGCGAGTAGCATTAACGCATTCTTAACTGTACTATTCACTGATGTCATGAACGTGTCTGGGAACACGTATTTGCATTTTGGTGGTAACGACCGGAAAAATTGAACTCCCATATGCGCGTTACGGATGCAAATTGGTTGAAGCGAGAGTAAAAGAGAAACTTTCTACTTTCAACGAGTTGTGTCTTCATTCAATTTTTCTATAAAATAAAGAATTTAGATGTACACCATTGGTATACAATCGTAGCAAAATTTTGTAACTGCTTCTGCTTGATACTGCCTCATCTCGGTATATGGAGGTACACTGCACACAATTTTACATAAAAAAGACAAAAAAGAAAGGAAACTGTTTTACAGAATTAGTTATGTACATATTTTAGAGAAAGTCATACAAAATTTTAGAAAACGAAATGTACTGAAAATAAGCAGTGATTATAAGAAATGCCAAACAAGTAATTTCGACCCCCCTTGGTAGATATAGTGTTAATAAACCAAAATTGGTTGAAATTAAGATTCTTTGTAAAAATTCTACACAGATTGCAGCGTTAAATCATTGATGTTTTTGCTATCAATTATCACGTACTTTCTCTGTCTACCGACGCATCGATAGGCCAACCAGAGAAAGTAAAACGTATCCACCAATTGTTAAATATTGTTCAGCAGTTTTATGAACCTTACTCATCATTAATTTTTCCTAAAAGGTCATTGCTTTATACTATATCGGACACAGCTTTGTATTACACGTCTTAAACTTTTGGCATAGATTTTACGACTCATACAACCTAAAAACGTCAGGTTCCCCAATTCAGAAATGTTCCCTAATTAGAAGCTAACGAGATGTGTGGATATAATTTGCTTCCTTATAGCCAGATAAATAAATTTTTATACGTTAATTAGAAAACAACGACTTTTATACGTTAATTAGAATACGCAGAACCATATATGTGTTTAGAGACTGTATTCTATATATGGACACTTATTCAATACACTACTAGCACGTGTGCCACAAAGAAATTATTTTAAATTTCATAACAACAATTATTTAATTGTTCCTAAATTTAAATTAATTACTGAATGTGCTAGCAAGAAACAGATTTCACAGCATAATCGTTGCTTCTATCCTTTTTAAGCTTACCTGTAAACTCTATTGCAACACGTGTTTCTTAATAACATCGCGCTGGCTAACGACTAACAGACTTAGCAGGTAGCTTAATCAGAATTATTAACCCACATCACGCTTCGCGCCACGCGTTACTATGTATTCATTGTCCGGCGTATGTTCGTGAAAAATCACGCGTGCCCCGCGTTTAATTAAAACGCCACTCTCTTTCCTGGCGAAAGAATTCCATCGTAGCAATACGTGATTCATACAATTTCTTGGAATGAACAACAATGTTTGGTTAATTGTTTAATTCTAATGTTTAATCAATTGTAAAAATTGGGTCAACTCATCGAATTTTTCGTACTTCCTGTTGCAGCCAAACATTTACTATTCCTATTCTGCGTCGACGCGCAGCGATGTTTACAGATACAAAGGAAAGTATGTACATCTAACCAGCGCTTACTTGCACAATGTTTCAGTGAAAGTGTTTTATGGTAGTTTTAAGATGTGCTTGACGGCCGACGCGGTGTTTCAATGGCTCGAACTTGTGAAGCATCCTAAGAAGTTGATCATTAAAAAAGTCAGTACGTATAAAGTTAAAAGTAAAAATCTTCTCTTTTGCTATTGATAATCGTAATAAAACATTTAACAATTATTCGATTGTTTTTCATTTATTTCTCCCCTCGACTGTATATTTAATCCTATCTGAACAAAAAGTTTCTCGTTATCAACGATTGCACGATGTGTACACACCTTGGAAGCTGCATCATTTATACAGGGTGTGCCAGGAAAAGTGTTGGAGCCGAAAAGGGGTGATTTTGGAGATGTATCTGAATAACAATTTCCTTTGGTAAAATGCAAAGTGGGCCATGGCTTTTGAATTATTAACGAAAAACACTGACCAATGAGAGCACGCGTAGCCGTGGCTTAGCACGGGCCCTACACGTGCTCTTATTGGTCAATTTAATAATTTACAAACGAAGGAAATTGTTCAGAAGCACTTACAGAATCACCTCTCTTCGGCTCTAACACTTTTCCTGCGACACCCTGTACAAGAATTATTACTTAATTTTAAAAAATGTAACAATTTCTATATTTACTGAAAAATGATCTCACTTGGATTTTTATTAGAATGATTATTAATTAATAATTATACAAATTAAAAAGAGGACGTGAAACCGGAACTGTATGCGCAACATGTAACACGACGCCGCACGTGCGCGAGCTACACGCAGTTCGGATGCAACGCGTGCGTGCAGTACACGAGAATTGTAATCGATCGGCCGACGACAAGACCGTGTGTGCACTCCAGGTGGACATTTAATTACGGCATTGCCGCCTGTCGATGACATCGTACGGACCGTCACAGTGACGTAATACACACTTGGGAGGACGCAACTCGATGTAATAATACGACGTGGTCACTCGAGATTTGAGTCACGGTAAGGAGAACGGACTCGCGTTGATAATGGGTGGAATGAAATCGGGAATAAGAAGAAGGGTCGATGCGCATCGGGCCAGTTCGCTCGGAATAAATCATTCCCGACGGTTTTCGTTCCTAGATTCGAGGCAGCATTACTATCATGACGGGGAGCCGACCTTTTGAATTAATTGACGCCGATCGTAACTCGCGGGTCACATCACGAGGCCTGCAATTGCGAAACAAACAACGTCGTCGAGGTCCTCGAGAAAATCACGAAATTACGCGTCTTCCTTTAGAGCGTCTGTTATTTAGACCCGTGGGAGTCAAACGATATTTTGGCTACCGTCTATCATCCAGTTTGTTCTCAAACAATCAACGATGCGAATAATTGGAACTCGATGATTCAGACATGAAAATGAAATGCACTCTGATCATTCTAGTCGCATTTTTTACAGACATCGTCCCATGAAATTAAATGTATTCAAAATGCAATGAAAGACTTCGCTATATTTGTATTTACGATAAGTGAAGCAGTAGCGAGGTAATTTATATCCTTCGTCGTAGGCGTTCCCTTAGACGATTTGTAATTTCTTATGTACCTTAGACGAAAAGGTTAAACGACATGACGAGTAAAAGGATCACCTTGGCTATTTTCAAAGATAATTCTTAAAAGTGTAGCCTTTGGTTATAAAACGTTTTTTTAATAGCCCAGAGAGTCCTTGAATTGATTTTTTCTTGCCCTCTATGGTATTCTAGGAATATACGCAAGCATTGCATTTCATAGCTATAGCTAGAAACTAGGAAGAATAAAAAATGCAGCCAATAAAAACTAAAGCAAACAGAAATGTCAAAGAGCGAACAGCAGAAGAAAACTTGTATGTACATGCTCTGATTCGTTGTCTGTATTAATGAGCAGCATTTAGGTATGATTCCTCAACTTTTGGGAAACTGTTACTTGTACATAATAGTGCATCTAAGCAGAATGCGATACGAATACTAGAAAGACCGTATAATTAAAAGCATATATTATGTCTATGAACATATCTTAATGAAGTATCCTGAACACAATGCTTAATAGATTGTTATCGCTTTTGTTTATCTGAAAGTTTGCATTTAAGATATCATACTACTTCCACAACACGAGTAACGTGTTGAATATAATACGGAATATTTCAATTCCTCCGACTCGAAATACGTTAATTGTATTAATTGAATGTACCATAAGTGCAATTCTTATCTGATTGTAACATGTAGTTTAATTAAATAGATCAATTTGACGTAAATATTTTTAAATTATTTTTTTTTATTAATTAGAAAGTTATCTGAGGAAACATGCTATGCTTCTGTTCGTTGAAGATAGGAACGATACTCTATTGAGATTAAACAACGCAGATAAGAGAATTACACAATTGGATAATTTTTCATTTTATAAACTTCACCGTTAATGCAACTACATCCGATTTCAAACGTTTTATACCTGAATCGACGGTATGACGTCATATTAATTACTTGGCTGATTTGAATCTCGATACTGACGCAAAAATTCTTGATCATATCTATCGTTAGACAGAACTGTATTACGTCGATACGAAGATCTTGTTAGTTTTATAATTATAAAGTTATATCATTGAGACAATTGTTCGGCTTCCCACAGGAACGAGCCGAGTAGTACTTCTGTCTGTCTCCTCTAATTCGTGAAGTTAGTCACGAGCAAGATCTGTTTTCAAACGTTTCAAAGGTACCGGTACGTGAATGGACGTCGAAAAAGATATTTATCTTTACGCCGTGGCAATCGAGAGACAAAAGGGTGGAAAAATCAGGCATTGCAACACCGGTAACTGTCAGACCGAGACTCGAGAGCGGTGACGAAGCGAAGAAATCGGCTGTAGGCCGACGTAGTCGACGAAGCATCCTGCTCCATAGCATCGTAATAATAATCCCTTTAATCAATTAGCTCGACGGGAAAATGAGGCAATCGACGTGACGGCGGTAGCGCGGCGGAGGGACCGCGGGTGCACCGCGAGAGGTGATGCGCGCTGCTTTGCCGCAGAAAACGACCGAGTACGGATATTAATTATCTAGGGCAGAGATGCGCACAATGCTCGGTCTGCCTCGGCTCCGATTGGTCTGACATGACTTTCGCTTTTTCCTACCCCACGCTAATCTATCCTCCTTTCCATCTCCGCTTGTTCCTTAGCCCGTCGCCGTCGCTACCACCGCCGCCGCTCCGTGAAAATCGGAACGCGCCGAAAACGAGAACGCGGTGAACGCTCTCCGCTTTTTCCTGGAACACGCATTCTCCTCTTCGTCCCTGCTCGCGATTCCCCCTAGCGGCCCCGCGCTCCGGACACCATTGTTTCGAGATTACTTACCTATTACGAGCCGCTCGACTGAAACAAAACGACTACTTACTCGAAATACGTAAATTGCTATTCACTTATTCAGTAAACGCGACTTATTTCCCCTATCGAATCTTCGCTGTCGATTTTACTGACTGATTAAACATTAAAGTGAATTTGGAGGAATTTCGTGCATTAACACATCGGCGCGAAAGTAAAAGTCTGGCATTTAGATCTCTCTCGTTTCTTCGAACACTGAACGTTGCTCGACTAACAAGTCAATGAAATTCGGCGGTCGTTTAATGCATTATAAATTCACAAATCGACGGTCACTCAAAGGTAATATTTTTTAGGTCAATTATAGAACAAATAAAAGCTGGAAGCTATTTTATTGCAAACTTCTGTCGCAATGGTCTAATCAATGGTCTATTCGACGATGAACGCATTCGAATCTGGGACAACCATTCATATTACCGCAACGTTGTCATAGCGGGTGCATCTCAGCAACTATGGCGCGCGAACACGGGCCACGTTATTGCTACACGAGCAATAGTAAATCGTCGATTTAGAAACGATTCTTTCAGCAATCAGTGAGAGCGCAGTAAACGTCTGGAGCGATTCATAAACTTCGCGGCGCAGCAACCCGTCGATGCAAAAGGGAGGAGAGAACGAAAAAAGGAATCGATGTGGATCCATCGAATGTACCGAGTCGAAGATAGAGAATCTGAACATTTATCTCGGAATCGAATCGCTGAATGGAGCGCGCGCCGCGTGATTCCCACGTTTATCCGTTTTCGCCGTGCGTCGAGGAAACGTGAACGTAAAGACATAGGCTGAAACTTGGTGTGCCACGAAAACGAGTAGCAGGATCGTCGACTCTGGTGTGCGTTCACATCGTCAGGCATAAGTAAAGTAGAAAACGTATAGAACCCGTCGGAAATCGATGCATCATATCGTTCTTGCAATTTGCGGCGTTCAACCAGTCGGATTAGATTTACGCGTCGCGGGAGCGCAGCAAGATGCAATCGGCCGGTTGTACATCATCGAGACGGGACGATGATCGAGTAAGAGGGCACGAAACGTGTACGAACGGTCCGCAATAATACGTCGATTTGCTGGATTGCGCTTCGTTAACCGTCCGCGCGGTTCGAAGAAGCGTCCAAGTGTACGTGGGTATCTGTATTCGATCGGCGATACCGTCATTTTCGCAGGTATACGTAGGCAGATCGTGTCCTCGGCCTAGAAATCATGCTCACAGTCATCCGTGCTCCGTATATCGCAACGGGTCAGAGCGAAACGTGTTTCGGACAAGTGCTTGCTCAAGTAGCAACATTAGTTGTGCTCATCCATGCACTCGGCTAGGCTCTTAATCCTAATTCAGCGGGACTACGAGAGTTCCGATGAGCCGTTGTCTGTTGCGCAAAAAACGTGCTGTAACTGCTTATCCCGACGTGCCGCTCGCCAATTTATATTAATCGCTCGTCATTGTTAAATGAAACGAGGATTTGTCTTAATGCGCCTGTCGGTCTTTATCGCAGCATCTTATGACTAATAAAATCGTTTATTTGTATCGATTTACATCCTTATCCACGACGATTTATCATTACTGTCTTGTTTTTATAGTACTCTTGTACGGAGAATAAAAATTTCATCCACTAGATATACTTATGTAACTTATGTATTACCTTCACACGTACACAATAAGTATTTACGTGTATAAGAACGTCCTTATCTCATGATAGCTAACTGTTTATTCGTATTGTTTAATATGATCTCGCCAATGTTCATTTCTGACAATTTAGAATGCAGGAAGCGTTCTACTCAAAATGCAGCTAGTTTCGTGTTCGACAGCGGAAGAAATTTTAACATTGTTGTATTCAAATCACGGGTACAATAAGAAAACTTCTGTCTAAAATTTTTTCATAAAAATTATACCCACACTCGTTGAATGGAACAGCGCTCGAAAAGTCACATCGAATTCCTAAATTATTCAGGTCCATTAAAGTAAACGACTACGGCAAAATCGAAATTGACCAAAGTATCTATGGATATATTTGTTCTTTAAAAAATCATTTTTAATTCTATAAATAGATTCAAACTCCAGGAAAGTCGTGAAATGAAACGGTAAAGAAATGGGCAAGTTTCAGATGTCCCTATATAATCAATGAAACAAAATAATTTCATTACCTACCTAATAGAATACTTTATTTCAGTACATTACAGTATATTACATGAGATACCTACTCCCCATACTGAATAAAATAAAATAATTTCATTACCTCCTTAGATTATTTAATTCCATTACTGCATATTACTCATTTAACTCACAATTAAAAAAATTATCTTCAAAAGAGTTCAATTGTTACGAAAGGATACAGTGAACAATTTACATGAATATTTTATGAAATGGTTCGACGTCAAATAAATCGTACACGATGAGTATGCATATCCTCGGGTAATCATTACCATCGTCATCTCCCCGATCCCTCATCAGCTATGACATCAAGGCCGCGTGCGGGAGAATTCATAATAACGAGAGCGTTCGGTTCGCGACGCTAAAATAAAGAAAGGATACGTAAGGACAACGCAAGAAATGGAATCACATGGCATAAAAATCAAAGTTGATCTTGTAAAGAAAGAAGAGGAGGCGAGTAGTAACCAGGGTCAACTACGGCGACGACGCATCTCCTGTCGGCGTTACAACCGAGGTCCTCGGATCCCCTCCTGTTCCCCAATTTCCCCCTCTTATCTTTCATCCCACACTCAACCGAGAGGTCTCACCTACCTGGTAGCATCCTCTTGGATTCCCGCGAGGACTTTCTCCAAAAGACGGCTAACTATATAAGCGAGATCGACGATGTTTGAAGCACGTTAGACGAAATCTCACGGATGCGTCGAGCAGGCCACAACGCCTCCGCGCTTCTAACTCGCAGTTGATCATTCTATTTACGTTACGCTATACGTGATTGCATCGCACACGGGGGTGGAAGGTGCATGTGAATCGGCTTCGGCTGTACTTTAAAGCTTTTCGGACTAGACGTCAGGGATCATGAGGCCCGCGAAAACCTGGGCTTCCCTGGCAGCGACCGTACTCGCTACGGCCTTACTCTTGCAACCGATCTACGCTGAGGGTAAGATTAAATGCGTAATCCGAGGCAATTCTTCTGGAAGAGAACTACTGATTCACGTACTAACAAAATGCTGAAGTAACTCAATAGAATTTTCTAACATAAAATTTAATCCTAGTTACCTTATAAATATGTTGATTATACAAGAAAGCATTTTGCTTATTTTTAATACAAGATTTTGAATACTTAATTGCTTATTAATTTGTCATATTAACACACGTGTCATTGAATTTGCTTGAAGTATTAATTCCTAAACAGTTTCGTACCTTATTAAACAAAATAAAGTGTCACGATCTGTGCAGAGTTGCAGCTTTCCGAATTCGACAGAATACTACTTATACAGAATACAGAATATACTTTCTTCTCTGCCCCAAATGAGTAACGTTAAGACATGATCTCATAAAAACAAGAGTATTTACTTCAGTAATTAAAGTAACGAGACTGTAAGGGAAAGTAGAACACTACGACGAATCGTTGTTTTATTACCCTTCGAGACCGCTCGACGAATGAAGTTCGCATAGGAAAAAGTAGACATGCGTAGAAAGTCGAAAGCCACGAAAAGAAACTTTCAAAAATCGACTGAGAGTAATGTATGTAGGTGCATACGTACGCGCTACCGTTCCTGATAATGCTAGTTAACACAATATAGCGGAACTATCACTTCGCACAGGTTTGACTGCGGGAGAAAGATTTTCACGCGATCGCTACGCGCCGCGATAAGATTAGTAGGTACATTGACGGCCGCGTCATCGCGTCGCGGCGATCGTTTGTAAGTGAATGAAAATCGGACGTGAAATTGCAAAATCAGGACGCGAAAATAATAGAAATCGCCTCCGCTACGTCGAGGAGTCGAGAATGAAATATTCAAACGGCGAACCGTTGTGAATTATCGATACGGTTCATCGACGAAATCGCACGTCGCAAATATTTAGAGATCGACGTGCAAATTGCGCTCGTATCGTGCGAACTGGTATACTTTTTCTATAGGCGGAAGTATCGGGATAGATTTCACGGAGCAGAACACCTATTGTGGATCCTCCAATTTAAAAAAGGAAAAGATTCATTTGTTAATTAGAACTAGAGAAATTTTTTTAATCAACCATCAGTGGATGTATGCAATCCGCAAAATCTAAGTTATCGATGTAACTCCGATCTCTGTGCCGTGAGCGATTTCATAAGTACCACTTTAATTAAAGATATTTCATGAAACAAGAAAGTTTCTCAATGGAGATCGTTATGACCTACTTAACTTTGCGATATATAGTCTATTGTATGAGAGGTGGTTTATAACGTAGGGCAGTCACGTACATTGTATATGCTTCCGCGTTTGTATAATTAAGTACCAAAATTTCGCTTTATATAAGAAGTTACAATATGCACCATATTGCTTTATGATTCGGAACTCACATATGTAATATTTGCTCCTGTTATGCAATCAATAACATCGAATGAAGAACGTCAGATATAAAAAATGCAATTTGTATAATTGAAAGTACGAAGCTCATAATTTACATTAATCGTCTGTTTAAGATTAAACATTGACAGAAATACAATTTTACATTTAAAATCTGTTGGAATTATTCTGTTATTACTCTCCGGAAGATGGATACTTCTTCATTTATTCAAACACAATATTATTTGAAAGCAAGATTGCGAGTTATAAATAGTGAAACGAGCTATTAAGCAGATCTTGAATGCTCAATTACGAGTACCTTTTCTGTAAACGTCGAAACGGATGGTTGGGGACAGCAAAGTATAGCCGGGAGAAAATCAGTCACGAACTTGATTAAAAACAATGCGAACGGATTGTGTCTCTTGACCTTCGCGATCTCAAAGCGGTGTCTCAGCGAATTCAACGAAACAGCTGCGGATTCAGTTGGACGATCGAAACCAGACTTTTTATGTAAACCTAGCCGTACGGGTTATTCACAGAGACAAAGTAATTTAGGGATTTCTCACACTTTCTCCGACTAACGAGCAAAATACAAGGACAAAGACGCATAGAAATTCATGGGCCAGTTAACTCGTAACTAATTAACTTCTTAAAAAAATAGTACCCTGTACTTTACAATTATAACTTTACATTATTAAACTGTAAAATTACGTTTTCATATAACGTTTTCGCATAAATACATAATTACGAAATATAGTATATTTATTAAAACTAATAACAGTATTCATCTCGCATAAACGAATAATATGAAATGTAATTCATAGCACCAGTCTCAGGCAGCTACTTACCACCATCGACAAGTTATGGAACACCGAACTTAGGAGGAGGAGGAGGAAGCTTCGGCGGCGGTGGAGGAGGTGGTGGTCTATCTTCTACGTATGGTGCACCCGGTGGCGGTCGCCCATCCTCATCTTATGGAGCACCATCCAGTAACTATGGAGCACCATCCAGTACCTATGGTGCTCCGGGCGGCGGTGGAGGCGGTGGCGGAAGACCGTCCAGCACTTATGGCGCACCCTCCAACGGAGGTGGCCGACCATCGAGCAACTATGGAGCACCGTCCAGCTCCTATGGAGCACCGTCAAGCACTTACGGTGCACCGAGCGGCGGCGGTGGCGGTGGTGGAAGACCTTCCAGCACTTACGGTGCCCCATCCGGTGGTAACGGATTCAGTGGTGGAATCTCCTCGAGCTATGGGGCTCCATCGCGCGGCGGTGGTGGTGGCGGTGGATTGTCCTCGTCTTACGGAGCACCAAGTTTCGGCGGTGGTAGCCCATCCACCAGTTACGGAGCACCTACTGGTGGCGGCAACGGATACTCGAGACCATCTTCGACTTACGGTACACCTAGCACCGGTGGTGGCAGCTTCGGAGGGTAAAAAATATTTTTTTTTTTTGCTTTTTTCTCATGTGAATTATATTATTAACAATCGTTCGTTCGAAGCGATTGTTTTTCACTGACATACGAGTTTTCGTTTTCGTTACAAGTCTGATTGAATTGAAACGATCGAATTGTTTTCATTTTTAGTGGATATTCTGGAGGTGGAGGTGGATACTCTGGAGGCGGTAATGGCGGATACTCTGGAGGCAGCAGTGGTGGATATTCCGGAGGTGGTGGTTACTCCGGTGGCGGCGGTGGCTACTCCGGAGGTGGTGGCTATTCCGGTGGCGGTGGTGGCTATTCCGGCGGCGGCGGTGGCTATTCCGGAGGCGGTGGTGGCTACTCCGGTGGAGGCAACGGAGGCTACTCTGGAGGAGGCGGAGGTGGCTACTCTGGAGGAGGCGGTGGCGGCTACTCTGGAGGAGGCGGAGGTGGTTACTCTGGAGGTGGTGGCGGCGGCTACTCCGGTGGCGGAGGTGGCCAAAGCTACGCTAGCAACGGAGGTTACCAATATTAATCGCAACAAGTCTTCACCCCGCGCGACGACCTTCGATCATGTTTCATCAATCATCAATCACCATCAAGCGAATCAAAAGTATTCATCAACCACGCAACAACCGAAGCATAAGAAATTCATCAAAGACGCCAAGCTTTTACGAATCAATGGAACATCAGCTGCTAACAGAAGGGGGAAGAATGAAGCGGAATCGGAGGTCACTCCCGCGAACTCAAAATCATTTGCGACGCATCCAGGATCCGCATTAAAAGTTCAAGAGTGAACGCGGTAGCATTCGCTGCCTTGAGAAAACTTGAACGTGCATCGGAGCAGGCGTATCCCTGATAGCAAACGAAACAAGGGAGCGAAGAACGCAGAAGATTCAAGGTAGTACGCTGGCTTACTTCTCTTACCACTTGCTCTCAGGTATATACCTATCCGCCGACAATATTTACCACCTAATTGAAAGGAAGGAATTCCGCTGAAGGAAGAAAAAATTGGAGAGAGGAGAAAAGTTCGTTCTTCATTCAGAGCCTGTAACTTATTTATTTTGTAAAAATGCTTTTTGTACTAATAAAACCGCTATGCTGGAGAAAGAAATGTAGTCGCGTGTAAAGCTTTATTCGATCCATCCTTGTGGCCAGATAATCGGAAGAAAGACAAAAGTACAAATACGTAGTGGTAAGACGGTTAGACACATCCTGGGGTTAGTTGGGCAACGTAGTCGGTCGGTCGATTTATCGATTCCGCGACTGGAATACCGGGAAGGTATGAATAAGTAAGAGCTTTTCCTATTTCTGTCGTAACCTAGCTAAAAACGCTTATCGATATCAGGACTTGAGCTCCTACGTTGATTCGCTCCAAGTATAATAATAGGAAGTTATATCTACATCCTGACCTATTTTACCGCTACCTTTCTTGAATACATCGTTTCTGTCGAACAACGCGGTCCGAAAGATCAATTTTCCAACTCCTTTGTTTTAGAAAACAAACATTATTTCTCTTAAAAAGAACTCGCTCTCAGGAAGCATTGAATATATCGACGGTTCCCTAAGATTACAATCTAAATTTTGTAATCTACTGATCTGCTCTAATTTAGTATGTTTAATATCTGGAAATAATTACTGAAATAACAAAGTCGATATTTGGTTTTTTGTACACTTTTTATTTGTAACATTTACAATCAACATTGCGTTCAATTGCTCAATTATACATGTATATGTCGTATAATATCATACAATGCCGATAACGCTTTCGTAATACATACATCGATATGTTCTTACGGGGTGAGTCGGATGTTTCCTTTCTTTTTACACATAGTAATACTCTGTAATAGATAGGCAACCCAGGCTTGCGAGATAGGACGAAGGTTACAGTAACATCAGATAAGATGCGATTCCGTGTTCAAAAGCAGGCGAATAGTTGCATTCCAATAGCATTGGAAATTATTTACTCACGAACACGCATCGTCGGTCAGCTCGATTTGAACCTTCCGCGTTCGGCGTTCAGGCAGCCCATCGTTCGAAAGTAAGTACATTTTTTTGTTTAATTCGCCGGTCGTGATACAGCCACGAATTTATTCCTGTTCTCCTTCTCTTGGAGTGAAATTAGGGGGATACTCGTCGATCGTAGAAAAGTGTTCCCCTAATTTCTTGGGTAACTGCGAACCCACATCGAACCCTTCTTTGCGAGAGGATAACCATGCTATATATAATATGTATATACATTTCATATATTTTTTTATTAATATATTTTTTTCTTAGTCACTTCCTTATCTTACATGTCTAATATACCTAGTATACCTAATATATGTGTGTGTATGTAGAGCACGTATTATGATATGTATAGGTTTTATTTCCCGTTTCGTCGTCGGTTACGACGTAACTGTAATTGATATGTATGTATGCAGGTGACCATGACCGCTTCATGATTAACATTTATGCCGCTACAAATGTATCGGACCTTATTGTACAGACGCATCTACACAACAATATTCATTCGCATACTACAACATGCTTCTTTCCGCTTCTTATATGACATTATGTCGTCTCGATTAAACGGATTTGAATGACAAAATAAATTATTGCACGAATTATTACGTTCACCTGTCGTTTTGAACAAATCAACGATTGACTCTTCTCTTATTACGTCAAGATTTCTAACAATGTAAACAACATCAAATGCACAATCAAGAATTAAAGATTGCTCAACATCGATGATGACAAAAAGGCCAAAGTCTTTCACTGAGGAATTATCATAAAATCAACGAAACGACGAGGTCCGTAACCTTTCTTTTCTCTGTCTCTTATTTGGTTAATTCATTTCTCCAATCTGAATTGACTTGCAATTAGAAATAATTTACAGTTCAGTTCCTCGCCGTAAAAAAGAAATAGTCACGCTTGGTTGCCCGTTATAAAATAGCCTTATTGGAAATATGATAAAAATAAGTCCGTTGTTCGTTGTTTGGCGAGTAACCCGGCCCAGCTAGCCGACTCATCGCAATCTTAGTACGCGAGTGAAAGTCCGCTGGCCGTTAACGGTGGCGGCAACCAAAGGAAACTACAAACTACAAAGACGCGTCTCTGTGTACAACGAGTAAGGTACATATTGCAGCGTGGTGCACAAGAAACGTTCTCCCGTCTCTGTCATTTGTCTAGGTGTAATTTCACCTCCGCAACGCGCGGCGCGGCGTCTCGTCGCGTCATGCAGAATGCCTTGCTCAGCAAACATCGCGTCTATTGCACTCTGCCCCGATACGTACTGAAACGTTACTTCCGACCTGCATCAACGTCGTTGTTTTCTAAATCTACTGCCACGGGCGAGGAATAAGACGAGTTTTAATGTCTGACAGGTGGAACGAATAATCTGTATACTTGCCGACAATTTCACGTTTACTTCAGTTCTTTATACAGAGCTAAATCATGCAATGATTTATTACGGTTGAAATCATCGAGAATCGTTCCACTTATTTATTACATACGTGTTCGGTAAACAGACACCTAAGTATCTTATTGCGGTTTCACTGTGTGCGTTGTTAATTCGATTTTGGCAAATTTTGACAGCACGAAACAGGGAGAATCAAGCAAAGTATTCAAAGAATTGCACGTGTAACAAGTGATAAAAATTCGCACACCTTTTTGGGGAAAAGCAATAC